>NW_004524712.1:3123720-3172619 GCF_000260255.1 Octodon degus
GTATCTTGTTTACCCATTGATGGAAAACTTGCTTGATGTCATATCTTGGCTATTGTGAATGGGGCTGTATGCGATAAAGGTAGGTGTGCAGGAATCTCTTTGTTATGTGGATTTAATTTCCTTTGAATAAATTACATATTAGCGAGATTGCTGACTCCTGTGGCAGCTGCATCTCTACGCCTTGAGGAACCCCCACACTGTTTTCCAGAGGGGTTCTACTAATTCAGCTTCCCATCGATAGCATTAGAGTCCTTCTCCACATCCTTATCACCGCTGGTCACTTTTTATCTTTTTATGACAACCCTTCTAACCAGGGTGACATGTCTCCCTGTGGCTTTGGTTTCTATTTCCCTGGTGATCGGTGATAGGGAACAGTTTTTACAAACATATTGGGTTTTGTATATCTTTTGAGAATTGCTTATATGAGTTAATTGCCCATTTTTGTTTTTTTTTCTTTTGAGCTTTTTTTGATCTACATATGTTCTTTTCTATTTTATGTTATTTTAAAAAAATTTTTGTCTTTTTTGAGATAGGGTTTTGCTATTCAGCTCATGCTGGTCTTGAGCTCACTTTGTAGCCCAGGATGGTCTTAGACTCCCAATGATGCTCCTGTCTCAGCTTCCCAAACCACCATGCCTGGTTCTGGGGTCAGCACAGCATGCGATATCAGGGATCAAACCTGGGTCCTTGAACTTTTCAGGTAGGTGCTTAGCCTGCTGAGCTATCTCTCTGGCTTTAAATTAAGTATCTTGAGTAGACTGTAACACAATGTATAAATGTGCCAAAACATCACAACACATCCTATACAGGTATATAATTAGGTCCATAAAATATTTTTTTAATAAGTGAAATAATATAGATAAGCAAGCATAGATTTCTAGGCCAGAAAACAAATTTTCAGGGGATGTGTACTGTCCCTTGGGTCTTGGGGAACTAGCCATAAAGGGTACCATGTCTCCCAGTGCGGGTAAGAGGCATTTCCTTGTCGTCTCCCTCGGTGGGGTCTGTCTGTGTGGAAGCTCTGTGCCGGAGCTCAGCTAATCCCAACAGATCCTTACAGAATTAACTTTCTGCCTTGGGCTGGGGGTGTGTGGAGTGTTGCAGAACTTAATGATCATCTTTCTGACAGGGGATCATAAAGTGCTGTTGATAATGATGATAATTAAAGTGATTCGCCTGCAGTAATTAGTCCCTAGTACTCCCTTGTGGAGGCTGCATGAAGAGATTGCTCCATTTTTGCATATAGGCCAACTGAGGCACAGAGCTGGGGCCAGGACAAAGCACTGCCTCTGCATGTTCATATGAATCTGGCAGAGCCACATGGTCTGGGGGCTGTGTACAGAGGAGGGGTGCTGGGGTACATTCTAAATGGGGTGTGCAGGTTGATTTATAGTAAGCAAAGGCATGTTCCTGGCACAGAGGCACCCTGGAGTCCTTTAGAGTAGGGATATCAGGGAACAGCACTGGAATCATATATTACTGGGTACCAGAATTAAATGGGGACACAAAGGGACACAGAAAAACACTGCTAACTCAAAATTAACTGTCTTCTCTATACTTCGTCTACCAGGTCCCCAGTCAAATAGTCAAAAGACCTGGAAAAATTTTCTACAGATCAGACAAGGTGACCCTGGTGGCCTCCTTGTGACAAGAGGAGGCAGGGCTTATGCCATTATTAGTCAGGCTATTTAGATTTCCCCACTGAGCTTTTGCCTAACTTGGGACTGTGGGGTCTATTTCCCAGGGACTGCAAAGGTCAGGGATACACAACTAATTCCCGGGCAGCAGGGAACACCGCAAGGAGTCCTAAGCCTCAGGCTTGTGTCCTGGCTCCTGCTATGTGACTTTGAGCGGCTGTTTATCCTCCGTGATCTAGTTTGATGTTACACGTGGATAGTGGAGCTAACAGCACAGGTCACTGGTATGTTAGAAGTAGGTTACTTGCTTTCTTTTTGCCCTTTGAAGGAGACCACTTCAGACATTCAGCCCATCAACTGATATCTATGGAGAACCTATCATATGGCCAGTCTGATGCTTTGGGAGCTGGAAAGAAGAAACTTGTCATAAGAATCTGGCAAAATAATAAACGTTGAAAGACAAAGTGGAATTCTCTGTAAATATCGGTTAGTGCTATATGGCTGATGATTTGATTGGTGAGATGAAGTTCAGGCACAAAACTGTCAGAAACCAAGCAAGGCAAAAGACAATCACATGCTACACTGCCTGATGAGAATAATTTCTATAGTGTTCCGAATTGGCTACAGCACAAAATCTAAATAAGCATAACATCTTGTGTGGCTGACTTCCCAAAAATCTCTGCATTCTCAGAATCTTAGTGTTCCTCATAGCAGTCTTGCTCCCCCATCATCATTTATTTTATGCATCCTTTGTTCCTCTATCCCTGCTTCCATCCCTGCATCCATCCTTGCATCCATCCCTGCATCCATCCCTGCTCCCACCCACCTACCCATGCATCTACCTGGCCATCCTTCCACCCATGCATTCATCCATTATCCACACACCTGCTAATTCCACAAATTCTGAATGCCTACTATATGCAGGTACTGTGTTCTAGGTTTCTGTAAATCAGGCAAGAAGGTTGAGACTGGCAGGAATCTACATCTTACATTGATAATATAAAAACACAAACAAGATAGATTCAAGTAGCAAGAAGTACAAAGGGAGTATATGATATCTGGGCTGAGTGCCAGCAGATAAAGCCTGCCCCTCCAAATAGGGGGAAATGAGGCTAAGGAAGGAGAGTTCTGGGTGGGTGAAACAGCAAGCGCAAAGGTCCTGGGGCAAGAACAAGATTGCTGTCCTTCAGGAAAGAAAGGAAGGTTGCTGTGGCTGGAGGTTGTGGATCTTGAAGTTCAGATATGTGGCACAATGTCTGACACAGAGGACATTCCATGTGAGCCAAGGCCAAGACCAGACATGGCTTCCTACCCATCTGAGAGCCAGTGAGTGCATTAAACAATAAAGTCACATGACCTGTTTGATCTCTCACCTCCTTTATGTCCCAAGCACAGATCTGCCTGCTGCTGCATAGGCTATGCCCTAGAACTTCTCTTCCATACCTTATTTACCTGCCGGACTCTTCCCAGCCACTGAGCTTGCATGCAGACCCCTGTGCCTCTCTGAAGCCTTCCCTGGTCTTCCCGTAAGTTCCATCCCCTGCCTTTTTCCTTGTTCTTGTGCTTCCTCTCATAATGCATGTAGCCCATTGCAGGGCCATTTCCTGCCTATACGTGTCTTCACTAGCGAAGGGCCTGGGCAGGGGAGGGGCTCGATAGATTTGATAGGGGCCAGCAGCCAGGGGAGGCTCCAGGGAAGCGAGGCTTGACAGATGCACAGGATTTTGACTGATGAAAAAGAGAGGCCAGCACCACACAAGTCATGCGATATCTGTTCAAGTCCATAGCAGACACAATTGGAAAGACACTGCCATGGAGAAGGAGAGGCCACCCTCAGCGAAAACCACACCTCCTCCTCTTTTCTGCAGCAGGACATGAACACTAGCAGTTAATGAGGATGATGGATGATGCTTTGCATATGATATTCATGCATTTTGCATATTTCATTTAGGACTGAAATGCATGGACAGACTTCTTCATCTCCTCTTTCTTTCCTTTCTTCAGTTACCAACTTTTAATTAAGTGTCTCCTGAATATCTTGCATGATTCTAGGCTCTAAGAAGGGCAGGCACGTGGAATTTGTGCTTGGGGAGCTCATAGGTGGCAATGTCCAGGGGAGAAGCAGGAGGGCACAAGTTTATCATGGAGTCCTGGAATTAGATGATGTGGGTCGGAATATTGACCCTGATGAGTTGCATAATCTTTGGCAACTAGTTTTAACTCTCTAATTTTCAATTTCCTATATTAATAAAGTGAGGAGAATAATATACCTATCCCATTTACCAGTGGGGATACAGGCCAGAGCCCCCAGAAGGAGCCTCATGTCACAGGTAGTACCTACCACTGTATGTCTGATCACAGAGAATGGCTAACATGTAACATATACGACATGGATACACTGGGTGAAAAGATGACTCACACCTCATGCAATATGGAATACCATGGTGTGAAACTTTTATTGTACTGCTCAGAAAGACACACAAGTTTTAAAAATTATTTATTTCTGGAATTTTCCATTTAATATTTTCAGACTGCAGTAGGCTTGGGGAAACTGTAGAAAGCAAATCTGTGGGTGGGGGACACCATGCACTTGTAGCATACTGAGCTCTTAGCTATGACTCTGAATATTAGCTCTTGTTTATTATTCTTTTTCCAGCAGGACAATGGAAGGCCTTGCAAATTCCATTAAAACAATCCCTGTTGGATACTGTGTCTGCGTCCCTAACTCCTTCCTTCCAAAACGCTAAGGGTTTGAGCAAATTGCAGTTCAGATGGGAAGAGAGACTGAGCAAGTGAAGCCAGAGCCAGATGGGCATCGAGGCCCCCGCCTCGTGTGGGTTAAGAACTCACTTCTGCCAGCTTCCGGTTGTAAGCACCTATGCCGTTTCTCTTCTTTGCCCTAAATATGTCCCAGAAAAGCCATAGCTAGATTTACCCCCTGATCTCCAGTCACGTGGAACAGTCCTCCTGCCAGTCCTCAACTCCCTCTCCTCTGCTCTACGGTGCAAATGGCCTTTCAGGTCAGTAAGTGGGTTAGGAGAGCTCAGATTTGGTGCGTGATGTGATTGATTCACACCGGGGGATGCTGAATAGACAATAAGTCACAGAATGAACACAATCTTTTAAAATGCTTTGATGATTATAAAATGGAAAGTGAAGCACATGCAAGAAATTACAGTGAGGATCTTTATGCATAGGTCCTAAGGGCCTTGAGATTTCCACTCAGTCATGCCAAACGAGAAAGTTCCTGTCGATTTTCAGTCTGTGACCCTTGCACCTCTTCCTTAAAGACATCGTTTGGGGGCTGGCCAGATAGCTCAGCAGACTAAAGCACTTGTTTAGGCAGACGCAGGGGCCAGGGGTTCAATCCCCTGCCTGCCATGTGCCTTTCTTCCTCCCCCTTCCTTTCCTTTCCCCAGCGAGTGCTCTGAGACAGTGACTGAGAGTGGGCGTGATGGCGCACGCCTGTAATCCCAGCACTTGGAGTCTGAAAACAGGGGGATCACTATGAGTCTGATCTGTGTAGTGAGACCCTGTACTGAAAGACATCGCTTGAGGATGAGCCACATGACTCCTCTCCGACACCCTTTCTCTGGCTCCACATTGCACCCTAGCGCAGAACGGGCACTGAAATAAGCATCATTTGAAGACACAGGGATGAAGAAGAAACTCATACCAAGTCTGTGTTAGCTGTTTCTACACTTGATGTCTCAGTCTGCCCTTAGACAGCCTAGCAAGGAAGCTGTATTCCCTTATCTTTTTAAAAATGGATGAGAAAACTGAGGTGTAGAGAGGTTAAGCGACTTGCTGGAGGCCGGTTAGCAGAAGCGAGGCTCAAACCCAAAGTATGCGTACTGGCAGAGCCTGTGACCCTTGCTGGCCCACACTGCTGCCTGCTTTTCTCTCGCTCACTAACATGGTTATTAACTGTCTAGCTATGTAGTTACTTTGGGCCTCTTTCTAGGCTTTGGTAGAGACTTTACCAGGGCAGGCAGACAGAGCTTTTGTAGTCTACACTGCATAGGGTGGTTCTTCTGATGCTCTTTCATTCATTGAAATGATTTCCTTTGCCTCAGGTGAACCCCAGAAGTGGCCCACATAAGATTATCTTCATCAAAGGACACAAATGGAAACAAAAACAATGTCTTCATCTGAAGCATGAAATTTGGTACTAGTTAACTCAGGTAGTTATGGGTTTCTCTTGCAGGATTTCTCCCCTGAAATAGAGATGTGAAGGCCATCCTTACAACTGCCTTGGGGACGGGCAGCGTACACATCAATAGCAAGCTGGGCTACACACTCCTGTACCCTAGCACTGGTGTGCCTACCCCAGAGCAGAGGAGAAATGGGGCTCCTATCATGTTCTTTCAGGAAAAATTCTCCTGTGGAAGGCGGAGCCCATGGGCTGGGTTGGTTTCCCAGGGCAGGGCTCTCTTTGAGGCCGGCCCATCTTCTGAGCCGATGGGATTTGCATTGTAAACGGGAACAAGCTGACAGCCAGGCTTCTGCGGAGTCCAGTTTCACACTCACCAAGCTTTTATTTTTAAATCTGCTCCTCCTGCTCCTGTCAGTTCCCTCAAGAATCTTGGACAGTGCGTATAAGTTGTTCCCTCCCACAGCACCCCTGAACACGCCCCATGGTATCCTTCTCAATGTGGTTTGCTTAAACAAATTAAATAACAGCTGAGTTTGTCAGTAGTAGGCTTTAGTTTTCATAAGCAGTTGGGGTACATGCTCCACTAACACCCAGCTCCCCCGTTCCAGACTGCTCCTCATCTCAGACGTCAGTGCATTTTACCTCCCAGATTTTCTGCAAAAGAATATTCAAGCTGTGGGAGGTCAGCACAAGTAGCTGTGTGCCAGATGCACTCACTTAAGGAGTCGATCGATTTAAAAAATTCAGATGGATGTGTTGGAAGTGGGTTCCCGAGAGCAAAATGGAATTCTCCCCAGTCCCACTGAGTTAAGCACCAAGTTACATATCTTCCCTGCCAGCATGAGAACTTCTAAAATGGTAAACATGGTGTGGGGGATGCAGGCTGGCGACTCCTCCATGGGGATGCCCATCCTGAGCCCTGGGAGGTAAATATGAGGCCTGGGGTGGCATCACTCCCCTTTTCCACCTGTGACAGGCATGACTACGTTCATGCCACTCCGCCCCAGCTTTCCTAACTCATCCTTCCCAGTGAGTCCGGTCAGCCCAGTTCAGAGCAGGCCTGACTTGCACACTGCTGGGTCTGCAGGGGCCACTTGAATTCCTGGTGTTCTGAAAGGATCCCTGGTGGGTCCTGTGTGCTGGGAATTAGCATACGTATGCACTGAATTGATTTTTATTTTTTAGTCTAACACAAATCTTGGAGGTGGAAGTGCTTTTATTTACATTTAGGAGTTTTAATTGTTGCATCATCATTGTGCAAATTTATGGGGAATGGGTGATATTTCAGCATATGCTACCGAATTTGGGGGGTGTGGGAGAGAACAGGAATCTGAATTTGTGTCTTCTCAAGCCAAGCAAGGGGGCCTTCTCATATATTATCCTTGTAATGTCTTTGCTCATTTTGCCTAAGAACTCTGAGAAACAAGCTACTGGGAGAACTTTGACTTTTGAGAGGTGGAGAAGGTGGAGGTACAGCTCTGCCCTATCCTGTGATCTTAGTCGCACCTTCCAACCAGGGCAGAGGCAGCTCACTGGGAAGAGAGTAGGCTTCGATGGAGCTTGCTCAGGAGAAGCTACATGCTGAGCAATCGCTGGGCTTGGGGTCTACCATAAGAAAGTAATAGAACTTCCGTAGACCTCAGTTTCTTATTGCCAGAATAAAGATACTGATCCTTTCTTGAGGGAGGGTCATGAGAGTTCAGTAAGGGGATTCACATGCAAAAAAGATACCTTGGCAGAGGTCTGATGTTGCAAGGCCAGGTCTCCACTGGGTCATGGTGGCAGAGGGGCCAACACTGAAGTGAGCGCTGGTCTCCTAAGAGATCCTGAGTCTTCATCTAGCAATAGCATAATCTAATGCCAGAGTGTCTCTCCAAAGCTCAGGGGAAACGTTTTAGCTGAGTAAGTTCCTGAGACTCACTAAAGATGCAGGGGTCAAAGAAGTCAACTGTTCTAACCTCATGGTGATAGAGAGCAGAGGGCTTGTTCATGGAACACCCTCTTGCTTTTCATTAAGGCCTCTTCTGCTCTCCATCTCCCCAGGGAGCATTTCCACACATGCCCTGGGCCACGTGGGCAGGCGGCACCTGGCTTCCTGTGTGGAGCTGCATAACTGAAGTCCAGGGCAACCACATCCACAGGAGACCTTGGGAAGTCTTGGAAACTTGGATTTGCGCTCACAGGTGCCCCAGTTGGCTTCCTGAGTGATGACGGCATGACCATCCGCAAGCTATTCTGAGACTCAGATGTCAGGGGTAACCCTGTCCTTTGCACATCTCTAGGAATAGCATAATCAGACTGCGGGATGGGGACCCTGAGTACCACTGGACCACACCCAGCATGAGCACTGTCGTGGATCGCTTGCTGTTTGATACAGACAGACTACATTTCCCAGCCATGGAGAGCAGGAGCAGGGTGCCTTCCAGTGCCCCTTCATACACAGCACAAGGCGGGGAGACAGAAGGAGGCCACTGAACTCTGCTCCAGTCAGGGCCATCGGGGCAGCACCTCAAGCCTATTTCCACCTTGTTTTCTGAGGAAGGACTCAGGCTCAGGGATGGTGAGCGCCCTTTATGGGTTACATGGTTGGTGATTGCAGTGGTCTTCAACCGGCAATTCTGTCCTCCAGAGGGCATTTGGCAATGTTCGGAGGCAATACCAATGATCGTGACCAGAAGGATGTGACCAGCAGTGAGTGGAGGCCAGGGATGCTTGTACTCTGCACAGGCCTCTGTAACCAAGAACTATTTAGCCCTGAACATCAACAGTGCTGACGACGTGGGCAAACACAGGAGAATACACATAAAGGCATCAGGCTGTATGTGGTGCTACACACTCTCACGGGGAAGCACGGTAAGGTGCACAGCTCCCTGTGCTGGGGATTACTCTGGTCTGGCCCTGCAGCTAACTCAGGAATGCTTTGGTGTCTGCAGACAAAAGCTGCATCTTCTCTTCTGCAAGAGCCTCATCTCTCAGGCTCCAACCACATTTTCAACCCAATAACCTGTTGCTGCCTTTATTTTAGTACAATTTGTCTTCCCTAAAGCCATCTAGAGTTTATTCTCCATGGGGATCTATTAAGAGGGCAGAAATTTAATCTAACTATGGGATTTGGAAGTGGAACCTATGGAAGATGATTGGGATTCCATAATGTCATTTGGGTGGAGCCCTGTGATTAAATCCTGGTGGCTTGGTAAGAAGAGTCCAGAGGATGTGCATAAGCATGCTCCATGCCCTTCACCACAGGATGCCCAGTGCCACCTCCACCCTCCACCGGCAAGAAGGGCGTGGCGGGGCACAGCCCCTGGACCTTGGGGCAGCACTGCGAGCATGCAAGAAGCACTCGTCCTAATAACTCATCCATGCAGCGCTATGTGCACAAGAAGAGGAGTGATACTGAGTCTGGTCATCTGTAGAGCAGTGACGCATGGTGTGGGGCAGCAAGAGTGAGCTGGCAAAGGTGACAGCAGGCTAGGGGATGGGAAATGTGGCTGGAGCCTGGGAGAAGAGGCTGGTGGAGAAGAGATGACCACTGGTCTGCAGACAACAGAGGGCTCCTGAGTTAGCTGCAGGGCCCGACCAGAGTACCTGCTAACTCAGGGAGCGCAGGAGCCGCCGACTTCCCAGGTGTCCTCTGGGAACACATCTGTCCCACCCCAAAGTAAGTCACTTTTTGCCACATACAGAATAAAATCAGACTCCTTTGCGAGCCCACGAACTCTGCATTGGTTAGTACGCTATAATTATTTACCCATATATTAGAAGACTGAGCTTTTTGAGAGCAGGAGCCAAGTCTTAATCATCTTCATAGCTTGGGTTCCATCCATGAGGGCTGGAGATATTAAGCATATCTGGTGCAATGGCTGAATAAATGAAACAGCAGGAGGTGGCGAGCACCCTGCTGCACAGCTGTAAGGAGTAGGGTGGGCTTTCCTCAGCTCTTCTTTGCCTGGTGTCTGACAAATGCATAATTATTGTAGGGAAAATGGAAAAAAAGATTGATAATCTGAAAGAATAATCTCTCTACCCTATGATAAACACATTTAACATTTCAGTGGATAACCTGCCACCCTTTCTAGGGCTGTGTATTCATGAGATTCACATATGCGTATTTTTCTTTTTAATTAAAGTGGGATCATTTCATACCTGTTGTTCTGTATCGTGCTTCTTCACTTAAAAATATATTGGAACTAGTACAGAGATGGGCTGGGAGATGTGTCTTGAAGTTGTGTTTGCATAGCAATCACCCATTTTGATTTAAACTGCATCTTTGAAGAAGAGCTCAGTCGGTATGAACATCTTTCCATGTCCGTAAACACACTTCCACACCACAGCATTTAATGGCTGCGAACCAGGCGACCGTACAGTTGTGCTACAATGCATTAAGCCAGTCCTCAATTGCTGGGGTTTGTGTTACTTTTATATTTCTATAGTGACAACAGTGCTGCGATAAATATCCTTTTAGTGAAATCTTTGCACATATCCCTAATTTTTCCTTAGCTTGAATTTGTACAGTAGAAACTGCTGGAACAAAAGAATTGCATGTTTTACAGCTTTTGAAAAGTATAATCGAGCATCTCTTCAGAAGGGTTGTGCCAACAAACATCTTCACCAGTGGAGGATGGAGAGTGTCCCATTGGCTTTTTGTGAACAAAAGCTGTCATGAAGAACCTAGGTAAGGGGATAGGGAGACAGCTCCACGGTTTTAACACCTGCCTGGCAAGCGCAAGGACAAGGGTTCAATCCCAGGTACTGCATGTTGTGCTGAGTTGGCCACCAAAACCAGGTGTGGTGACACATGCATGTAATCCCAGTGCTGGGGAGGCTGAAACAGGAGGATCACTATGAGTCTCAGCTATATAGAGAGACCCTGTGCCAAATAAATAAAAAAAATATTTAAAAAAATTAAAGAACCCAGATGAGTAGCAAGACCAAATATTTCCATACCATGCAAAGGCTGTTTGAACACAGAACTGTCTGTCTTTTGTCATTTTATCATCTAACAGAAGTACATGCTCAGTTTTGGTATAAGCTATTAATTGCTTACATATTCCTTAACACAACCATGAGGTGATATATGTAACAGCACCCAGCACAAAGCCCGCTTGGGACACAGCAGAAATTCTATAAATGTCCCTTCCACCCATCCCCATAGTTGCTGGTGTGGTTACAGCCCTCTTCATGCCTTATCTGGATGGCTGTCTTAAGCCCTGTCTTGATAATACTAAGCCAATTTATACATGTGTCCCAAGGATGTATCAAATACCCAAGGTGAAGCGTGCTACGTCATTGTTTCAATGTCTCTAATCGTTCCCCACTGCCAAGTGCTAAGACCTCGACTCCCTGGCTCCATGATCTCCCCCAAGGCTCTCCAGGCTCACTTCTGGTAGATCTGGAATCTTCCATGCTGTTTCAACCCCAGCCACACTCTACTGTGGATCTCCTGGCAGGAGTTGGCCTTTTATTCTTTGGCGACCTGGCACAGGGCTCTTGTCTCCTTGAAACACATTCTTCTCCTTAGTATCTTGGGAAACCCATATAGCCTTTTCCACCTCCCCCACTGAGGCAAAGCTATCTTTTCCTAAATTTCCGGGAAATCTTATCCAATCACCATTTGGAACATCATTCTCTGCATTGTAATGATTGTTTTCACGTGCATCTTCCCAGCTATGCTGCTCAGAACCAAAAGGCTGTTTCACTTGTGCCCATGTTCTCAATGTCTGGCACCAAGCTTAGCTCATAGTTGGTATTTAATGAGCGCTTCCAGCATGCATGAAGAAAATGATGTTCTCCTTCCTGTTTTCCCCTGACTTCCTTCACTTTTCCTTTTCTCCTTCCTCTCTATCCACCATCTACAGTGCTTTGCCTATGGTGTCCCTTCTGGTAAACACTGTTTCTTATTAACATGTCGTATGAGTGGACTGGTGGCCTACCATCATCACCCTTCTTAGGATCAAGAACTGAAGCAAGTGCCCCTGCACATTCAAGAGGAGACCCAGCTAGCAGAAGGTCGGCCAAGGGCTCAGGTGGTCATCAGAGGCAGAGACAGATGGGTGCAGCTGGAAGAATTGGGTTGCGTCCGCCCTCCACATCGACCAGAAGTCCCACGCTCTGTGCGGATGGGAGGTTTAGTTTTTCAAGGACCAGAACGAGGAGTCAGGGAGCAGGGGAGAGCCTGAGGTTAGGAGAGGAGGAGATGGATGGAAAACACAAGGAGAGACCGACAGGGCACGATTCAGATTCAACCAAGGGAAAATGGATGTAGAAAAACTGTCAACAAGAAGGAAGAAAACCAGGACGCCTCACCGGCCCAAGCTAGTGTGGGCGTGCGTCTCACAGTTGGGCAATCAGAGCATCTCTTGCCGAGGACGCTGGAGATGTGTGAAAGGGACAGCCTTAGCTTTTTACCCGGTGTAATTAATTGCTTGTGGCTTTAAATAAAAACCAGCTATTTGCAGGGAAGCCTGACAGGGTTTCTTTTAACTTAATGTTTGCTGAACCATCCCTTCTATCTCACTTACCTGATGTGGAACATATGCTGGGATCAGAATGACAGAGAATAAATCACCAGATTTGCTTGGCTTCTTTGAAAAATGAATTTGGGGGCTGAGATTTCTCATCAGTATATATCTTCCCCGAGCAGCCTCCTGACAGGGCAGCAGGCTTGGGGTGTCCTGTGCAAAAGTAAGCAGGTATTCAGAGGCGCCCAGATGTCTGCATGTGGTGACAGATCGATCACCTCAGCACGGGCTAAGCCACTTGTGTTAGGCTGACAGACCCATCTGGGGCTGGGTTTGCAGGCCTGCTGAAATCTCTGAATAGATCCAAATGTGGTCTTTACGTGCACCTGGCTAGGACTTAGTATGCTTTAGCGCTCGCCGGAAACGGTGCAGCAGGGCGGCGTCATGGTTAGGACGCATGCGCGAGATGGGCCGAGGGCCGTGGCCAGGCATGTGGGGCTCTGCTCTGAGCACTGCCACGGGCGGGCGCAAACCTGCCTTAGTGCCCTGTCTACGCAGTGGGCTGAGTCAGCCTATGACTTGGCCTGCTGTGACTCGAGGTCCTGTTCTCCCCACCTCCGCCCCTCTGCTGCTTTCTTCGTGCGCACACTGTCGGATTCTGTGCGTTACAAAGTTCCAGTGCAGCGCCTGACCGGTGGCAGATGCTAAGTGAAAGTTCCTTTCTCCTTCCTGCATGTATCTAGACACTGCAGGAGCTCTGTGGCCTGTGGGCTGAAACAGAAAGAAGGGCTAGAAAGCATTGTTAACTCTGGAAATTCTAAGGGGAAAGGTGCTGCGGATGGACATACCGTGGGGTGGGGAGGAAGCGACGCCTTCCAGGGCTCAGGCAAGGAGGTGTGATCAGAAAGCACGGTGAACATGAGCACATTCTTATATGTTTTTAAAGTGTTCACAGTATTTTCTGTTCATACCTCACGAGTGAAGCCCTGGTATTATTATTATTATTTTTTTGTTTTCTTTAAAAAAGAGTGAGAGCAAGAGAAAAAGATAATTAAAACTTAGCGAGCGTTGCAATTATTAAACATGAAGTTTAACTATGACATTGTTAGTAGCAGGCCTGTAGTTAACCTCAAAGAATGGGGATAAGGTAGAGGAAAAAGTGCTCTTAGCTTATATGCTATAGCCTTTTGTAATATTTGAATTTTGTACAACAAATGTGTGAACACTAAAAAATGTTGAAATTCTTATAGTAAAAGACACACAGGCGTTAATTTCCCCTTCACTTCAAAATATTCCCCTTCACTTCCAAAATATGTATCCCATCATTTTTGCCACTGGAAATCTTTTGTGAGTGACTTTGGTTGTGCTTTGTGGCTGCCTCACTGTTCGGAATAGATCAGAATGTTTTCCTTGAGGGGTCGCTTTGACTCACAGGAAGCGCTGTAAATCTCGTGGTGCCAGAGGTGGCGGGTAAGACGAGGAGGACGACCGCAGTGTTCTCATAAGCTTGCCTTTCCACCGGATAGCACTTGGCCGCAGCATTCACTATAATTTTTGATAATGTCTCATAAAGACACTCACAAAAGAGGACATCCAGAACTGCTTCAGAAAATGGCAAAAGTAAGGGCTGCCCAAATAGCTCAGAGGATTAAAGCACCTGCAAGCAGGAGCAGGGGCTGGGGGTTCAATCCCCAGGCCTGCTGTGCCGGCCCCACCCCCGGGGCGTGCTGAGATGGCAATTGAGACTGGGCATGGTGGCATGCGCCTATAATCCCAGCTCTTGGGAGGCTGTAAACAGGCGGATCACTACGAGTCCGATCTAGTAGTGAGACTCTGAACACCCTGTAGACCCTTCCCTAAAAAAAGAAAAAAAAAAAAAAGGTGGCAAAAATGATGGGATAAGTGTGTTCTAAGGAAGGGGGAGTTTTCTGAGTGGAGATTAATGTGTTGTGCTGCAATAGAAAATTCTAATTCAAACCTTCCCTGTATGTCTGGATCACTCCTTCCACCTGTTTTCCAGGCACTACCCAAAGCTGTGCGAAGGAGCCTTTCAGGCTAACACCCACATGATACTGATTAAATCATTTATCTCCCTGGGCCGTGGCACCCTCGACTCTACAATGAGAAGGTAAGCTGAACTGGACACCTATAAAATATTTTTAAGCATTCCTTTTCTGATTTCAGTCATGTATACCTCACTATAGAAACCTTGGGAAAAAAATTATGAAGTAGAAACAAGATAATTAAAGCCACCCATTAATCCCACTGTCCAGAGAAAGCCACTGTCAATATTTTGCTGTCACCTGCCTTCTGTCTGCATAGAGTATTACAGAGTAAAGTAATTCTGCGTGTACAATTTTCTATAATGTTTCTTCTTGCCCATGTTAAGTGATCATAAGCGTTCTCTGTATCATGAAAAATTATTTGGACCTCATTTCTAAGGCTCCTTCTGATACTAAAATTCTGCTATCAACATGTGTTCCTCTGTAGCAGCAGGAATCACAGGGAGGAAGGTGCCTTTGAGTGGTCACTCTTGATTCCTGTTGACCTTCGCATCGTACTAGGACACCAAAGGGCTCCTTGGGCAGGCTGGCTCACCCCACTGATTCAGCTCCTTAGCTCATGAAAATGGATGGTATTGTAGAGCTTCTATGGTGAGGTACTGGCACATGGTGATGTGTTTTAAGAAGTCAACTATTATCAAGAATGATACACTGGCAAAAGATGAGGCTCCCTAAAAGTATATTTTCAAGGGTGGTTCTACTAAACTTTTCTCTATCTCCTACTAGTAATGTTTAAAATTCTTTTGTCATAAAACAAGACCTTTGGTTACAAAATTAGGTACCATTTAAAATAAAAACAATTTGGACACAGTAAACACATCGATTATAATTCAGTCTGGATTGCGCCTTCCATCTATTTTCCAGGTTACCTTATAACCTTAAGGAAGGTTAAGGTAAGAGACAGATGTGTGCTCAGCCAGGAGCGCCCTGAGTTCGCAGGGAGATGGCCATTGCTCAGCCCGCCGCAGACTGCGTGCAAGCTGCAGGTCTGAGTTCTGGCTATTGGCCTGTCAGTGGAGGACGATAAGACAGTTCTAGACCCGAGTCGAAGAGCCAGTCCTCACCATCCTTCAGTTCTCTATTCCTTTCCTGCCCCATTTGGTTGTCACATTCCTGAATGTATTATGGGTATATTATGTAAATATACCAATTGCTCATAAGAAATGCAAATATTATGTACTACAAACATGTACTGGGAAAGATAAATTTTAAAAAATGATAAAGCAGAAAATGGAGGAGGTTTGCCCAAGGTGCCTGTGAATTTGATGTGAATGAGAAACAAAAATTTTCTGTGTGAAGCTGAGATTTTGATGTGTGTTTGCTTGTAGCTTATTTGGAACAATGCAATGATAAAGATCCCTTTGTGAGATTAGACATGGGTTTTAGAAAAGACAGGGATAAAGTCTAGGCTCTTAAACTTAGTTGGGTAGAAATTCGGTTTGGAGGAGGAGCAGGGATGCCACTAGCCCATGCAGCACCTGATGTGTGGATCAGAGAAAGGAATCACCAGGTGAACGAGTCTATATGCTGTCCATGTACACTGGAATTGAACAAGGAAGTAAGTGCCTGGCAGCTAACGAGAACCTGGGTTCTCACTGCTGGAACAGAGGCTAGAGTAAGTAAGAAGGAGACGCTGGAGGATCGATGTAGTGATGGATTAGAGTGGAGACATCATATGAACTTATGATCAGTGCAATAAATACATGTATGCACGGGAACATCAGTGTACCCACCCGCAACTCCTCGCTCTGTCTGCCGATAAGCCTAGGTATAGCAACGCCCTTAGAGCACAGGTATGGTAACACCTTGATTTTAGTTTCTAGTACAATGAAATGAAACATGGATCCTTGACAAAATGCCTAATGCTAAGACTGGAGCTAAAACTATGCAAGAAGTGCCTAGAACACCTTAGGGTGGCAGAAAATAAGATGCACTCTGTGCGGGTTTCCTAGAGCTGGCATAACAGATTGCCACAAAGTAGGGGGCTCAGAACCATGAAAATTTATTGTTTGGGAAGATATAGAGGTGTCTCCAGGTCCATATTCCACTAAAACCTATAGGAGAGAATCTTTCCTGTCTTCTCCTAATGTCTAGTGTTCTTTCAGACAACCTTTGGCATTTCTTGGCTTACAGGTGAGTTGCTCCAATCTCGACCTCCACTGTCACACGATTCTCTTCTCCTCATGTGGGTCAGTCCTCTTCTTGTAAGGAGACCAGTCATGTGAACTAAGGTTCTATTTTACCCCAGTATGACTTCATCTTAATTAGTTAACATCTGTAATAGCCCTATTTCAAAACAAGGTCACGTCTTAGGAAGTCAGGACTTCACCATATTGTGTTGGGATGCACAGGGCAGTCTGTACCATACTCCACAAGAAGGAAAAACACACACAGCGACAAGGGTGTGACAAGAGAAATAGAAGCCAATAGGAAGAGCTCTCCCTGTCAAAGACAGGACATTGAGCAACAAAACAAAGCACTACTGGGTTATTACCCAAAACGTAAGTCCGCATTGATCTAGATAAATGATTGGAAAAGTAAACAAGCAAAAAATAAGTGGAGGAGAATGGAGAAACCATTGGTGCAGAAGACCTTTGAGTACTTTGTGTAGACGCCCTGTCCTTCAGGGGGAAGTGTTCCTCCCGAGGCCTTATGTGGGAGTGTGCACAGTGACTTCCTTGCAAAGAGCACAGTATGAAAAGTGGGGAAAGAGAGTAATTCCGTAGTGAAGAAGCCTGGTGACCACACTCTCAGCCAGCAAGCGAGGTCACTGTCAACAGTGCTGTCATGTTCACACTACATTTCCTTGATATGAGTGATGGATGGGGCCATCACCTCAGTGGTCATAATCCCAGTCCAGTCATGAGGAGTACTGGGTGCATATTCTGCAGGACTCTTGGCCTCCTCACACTGACCATTAGAATACACAGAACTGAGAAATAGTCACAACCACGTGAAGCAAAGGAGACAAGACTAATTTCAGTCCCATAAGTGGGCTCCTGGGACAGAACAAAAAGACATAATGTAGAAACTAAGAAAACCTGAATAAAATACAGACATTAGTGAGTAATAGTTTATCAGTATCAGTTCATCAGTTACAGCAAATGTACCAAATCAATGTAGCGTGTTAACAATAGAGAAAAGTGGGTGTGGGTATATAGGATTCTCTTGGCTGTTCTGGAGCTTTTCTTCAAATCTAGAACTATTCTCAAATAAAAAAATCATTTAAAGTGGAACTCCTCAGATAATAATAGTAAGCAGCCATAGCCTTCCTGTAGGGCAGTTGCGGTGAGCCCATGGCCTGGGTGCTGGAGCAGGCGTCAGAGCCCTCTCTGTCGGCACGCGAGCTAAGTTGCTCAGCAGCTGAGAATCGGACAACAGTTGTTTATCCTAAACTAAAACCTCATTGCAGTGTTCACAGTTAACTGCAGTGTTGGCACTCTGTGATAAGTAAGTAGGTTTTGGGTTCAGTTGGGGCACTCGGCCTCTAAAAGGTTCACCATCGCTGCTGTAGGGTGTGCGATGTGGCTAGTGGTGGGGGCCTGGGCATCCTCCACCAAGTCCCTGTACTGTCAGCAACCTGCACAACACTGTGTGGCACTTGTAAAATCAGACTTCCCCATTTGGCTTAGAGCTTGTCCTGCCTCTGAACCACACATAAATTTGTGCTGAAAATTTAAGTCTAGATAGTTGCTGCATGAATTGGTGGATGACAATCACTTATAAATGCAGAGGTGAGACCTCAGGAGCCAGTGATGGTCAGCACGCTTATCTTTGTGAAGCCGTACCTGCAGGCCAGAGCAGGTATGGCTCTGGCTTTTTACTCCTCTGGAGGAAATGTCCTCAAGTCATATTTTTGCCCTCAAAGATTAAGGGAAAGACTTACACCAAATTCTCCTGGGAGCCCCTGTAGGCTAAGACGTATGGTGGGCATGCAAGAATGGAGGAGATAGTGGTAGAAAGGAGGTGACCCTCCAGATCTCTGCCCTTAGAGTTGGCCTGCATTATTTATGTGTGGCCCAGTGACAACGTGCCAGGTATTGCTCTGTAAGGAAACCCCTTAGTGCAGCAGAAATGAGCCTCGTGAGTTACGTGTGACAAGACTGGCATTGATTCTCTGCTTGTCCCACCAGTAGAGACATGCATCGGGAGCTCTCTTCCCCAGGCTGCTCTCACCTCAGATGTGTTGGGGAGCCCTGTTCGCCCTTTCCTGTCCACTGAGTTCCCTGCAGTGAGAAGTGCTCCAGAGTGGGAGAGGCTTCTCGAGGGACCTCCATTCTAAGGGGCCAGAACTCCCTTGTTCTGCAGTCTGCATCACCGCCCCCTGTGCCCCTGTGCCCCCCGCCAGTACAGAAGCTACAGTGCTACGGAAAGCCTACGGGATATGGTTAAGCTAAGACAAGGGTTTGCGCGCAGTATAGTAGTACACACACTGCAGCCAAAACAATGCTCACACACATTTATGGCTCAATCACGCCACGTTTTGCTAATCTGTTCCTGAGAAAATAATGCTAAACATCAAAAGCAAAAATTCCTGAGTATAATAACAAACTCAGCCTAAGAATCGAACAGTTGAGAAATGGTTAAGTTACAGTACATAGACTTGATGGAATAGTATGGAATTGTTAAAATGATCATTTATGAGAATTATATAATATAGAAATTTCATATGATAACTATGCTGAGTGAAAAAGGAAACATAAAAAATATAAGTTAAGATAATTACTGCCATGTTAAAATATGCATAAGAAAAAGGCTCAAAGGAAATTTACCAAAATGCTAACATTGTTTGTATTAGACTGCTGGGATTTGAAGGGACTTTTTTTTTGTTTTTCTAGTTGCCAAATTTCCTATGATGTGGTAATATTGCATTATAATGGAGAAATTATTTTTAAAATTGTCAAGGCTTGTCCCCCAGTGCATATGAATAGCAGAACAGGGTCCCACTGTATTTGTGGGAAATTGTAATAATGGTCATCAATAATAAAATAATCTTAATAAAATTAATATTATAAGAAACAGAGCTCAGGAAAGAAAGGTACAGGGATTCCTAACACAGAGACAATGACTTCCTCGAGGATTAAATGCAGTCTTTTTCTTATTCAAGTGATGGCAACTCTGTCAGTCTCAGCCAAGTAGGAAAAAAGGTCCAACACTAGGCTTGCGTGCTGCTCACGGACTGGTAGCCAACTAGAAAACACCCTGCTCAGCCCTCTGCCACCGTTCCCCATGCTGGGGCTCCTTGGTTGACACTGTGGAACCCTGTTTGGGCAAATCTGGGCTTCTCTGCTGGTCTGGCTTGGGGAACACCTTGCATGGGGACTCCTTTGATTTCCTAGTTGGCCTGAGCTGCCGGACAGCAGTCGGTGGTGAGTGAAGGCCAGTAAAAAGGACAGGACAAGGAGCCCATTTTTCCTACTGAGCAATCAGGAGCTGCTCTGCCACAGGGGTCTACAGTGAGAAGCAGCATTCCTTCTGCACATCCTGATGTAAGTTACAGGAAATCTTGGCTGATAAGAGTTACGGTAACCTTTGGGATTTTGTCTGCAGTAAGGGACAGTAGATGGCATCACAGGGGGATGGTTCTGTTCTCAGTAGGCATGTGGGTTGAGTGTAGTACTAGCTGAGCTGGGGGTCATGGACAGGAGACAACAGCTTTTGGAATGAATGAGCAGTAGATGAAATGGTGGAGCCAATCAACTGCCACTGGGATAGATTTTCTTACTTCCTGCGGTATATGTTTTCAGGACTCTGCAATTTGCAATATGTGGATCACTAGTAAACAGTCTGTTTTATGACTGGGGAGTTTGCACAATTAATATCACAGGCCCACTAACCTGGTGGTGTTTATTATTTACATAATTTAAATTCTTGCCAAATGCTAAAACAATAGAATTTACTTTGCCTCAAATCAATACAAATACGTAGCAAACACACAACAGAACTTTCCCTGTGCCATTTTTCTTGCCAGAGCTAAAGAAGGGAGACCCAGCTTCTCATGCAAACTCTTGGCATCTTCCTGCTTTTCACTAGAGCAAAAGAAGCCTGTTTTTTTCTTTTTCCTGGAAAGATAAATTTTTAATGAATGTAAATGTTCTCTCAGTTCCTCAGTTTGGCAGAAGGGATGGCACAGCTTGGACAGCCAGGCTCAGGGACACAATTGCCCCGCTTCTTGTTATTTCTTTTCCCTTTCACTACTCAGTGAAGCGCAAATGCTCGCCACTTGTGTCTTTGTTTCTGAGTTCGCTGTGCCCTCAGCCAACAGAGACAGCCCATCCTCCAAGAGAAGACGCTTGCTGAACTGGCCTCCCAGGAGCCGGTTCTAACGGGAAGTGGGCCACTCTGACGTGGGTGCTCTTCCCTCTGTGTCCTCTTGGCATCCTATGAGCCACATTTGTTAAATACTGAGCAGGCATCAGGAACGGTTCTGTTTAATGTTCCCAGGGACCCTCTGAGATAGCCACCATTCCCATCATCGTCACTTTGCAGATGGGGAAGCTGAGGCACAGCAAAGTCAAGTCATCTACTATAATTGCTTTGTGAGAAACTTGTCAGGCGAGCCCCAAGGCCCGTGTGCTCAGCCAGGACAAGATGCAGCCTCCCAAAGCACCTGACATCTGCTATGATTCATATACAGAGGAGTGGGGGATGGGGCTGGGCACATGACACAGATGACAATCTGGATGTAACCATGCTTTTCTATTCCTAATGATGTTGCCTCCCTGGCTGCTCTACAAGTCCCAGCTCTCGCATTCACCTTGGTCTCACTGGGCTTCCATTCCATGCTGGCCTTGGGTTTTTCTCTCTGCTACTTAGAGGGGGATGCAACTCACATTCTGCATTTCTTTAGCTTCTGTGGTCCTTGGCTTTGAGCTTGCGACAGGAATGCACTCATTTTCTGATCTCCCCAGACAGCCTCCTAACAAAAACTCCACATGGCTGCAAACACACACCAAACAAGTCCCAGGGAATAGTGTGGCACGACATGGGGTATCCTTCTGGTGGAAAGCTGAGCGTCAGGCTCCCAGAGAGACCTTAAGGCTTTCGGGATGGAGGGGAGCTCATGCTCTGCCAGGTGCATTGTACCTTCCGTGCTATTTGGGCTAAAAGCCTGGCAGCCTCACCAGGTCTGTCATCACCCATTCTTCCCATTATTAACCACAGAGGCCTCTCACTACAGCTACTGAAGGAGCTGACTCTTTTAATCTGGAGATAGACAGAGTTCAATCTGGAGTCACCCAGGCAGCTGCATGTTGTATTATCCCCATCATAAGGCAAGGGGCGAGAAATAATGAACTCTTCCATTGATTTCAGTTCCCAAATCATGACCTCCATTTGTAGGAAATCAGCATTTTCTAAATAATCATTATCATTAAACAGTGCCATGCATTAAGCTTCTACTGAAGTAGGAGGCTGGGCATTCTGTCAAGGCAAATCCCTGTCAGGCTTTCTTTGCCCCAGTGATCAGCTGGATCGTGCACATCTTCCTGGCTCCTGTGACATTCTAAGAGTAGCTCTATCACTGTCTACGATGATGATGGAACTCACGTGTCCATCACCCTATGTGGCCCTGAGCTCTTCAGGGACAAAGACCACCCTTCATTATCTTTGCATTCTCAGGATCCAGCAGCTTAGACACACAGTAGGCACTCGAAACAGTTTTGTTCAGTAGTAACAATTTGTATTTCCCATAAAGATGCTGCAAGCCTATTGCATCAGCACCCTCCTTTTCCTTCTTTGCTGCCCTTGTATTTAGTGTTTTTCACCAGGAAAGTCAACCTCACCATGTACTTTGTGTTCTATCTCCCGCTACCTTCTCAAGAACTCCAGCCTTTCCATTCTCTCCTCGTTCTTGTATACTTCTCTAATCTGGATCTGAAATGTCCCCCAAAGACCCACGGGTAATGGGCTTGTTAAGGGTTTGGTCACCAGCTTGGTACTATTGGAGAGGTGGTGGAAGTTTCAAGAGGCAAAAGCTAGTAAGAGGTTTTTCTTGTGAGTGGAGTTGTGCCCTCAAAGAGGATAGTAAGACCCCCACCCTTTTTCCCTTTAGACTTTGCAGTGGCCATGAAGTGAAGAATTTGCTCAACCCATGCTCCCTGATATGACACAGTGTTTTGCCATTGGCCTAAAAGCAATGAGGCCAACTGACCATGGACCAAAGCTCTCAAAGCTGTGAGCTAAAATAAACCTTTCATTTTTACAAGCTGATTAACTTAGGCATTTGTTACAGTAATGAAGAGCTGACTAATACATGTATCAAACCTCTTTTTCTCTTTTCTAGATCATTCCCATCAACAAAAAGCATGCAAATCCATACTCAATTATTTCCTGCTCTTGAAATCTCCCCTGAATCCAACTGCTTCTTCTGGGTCTCACTTTAGTCCTCTGCATCTCTTTGCAGGAAACCCCTGGGGACAGTCATCTGTGCACTTGGGTTCCATTTCACCTTTGCATATCTCTCTTGAGCTCATTCTTACTGATTGACCATCTATGGTTCCCAAAGTATTTGCTCTTGTAAAACTCACTATCAGTCTCATAAGCTGCCAGGTCTTGAGGTCCTATCACACCTGAGCTCTAGGAAGCAGTTTCCACCATTGCCTCTGCTGGCTCTTCCAAATGCATTTCTCCTCAGCATTGGAAACAGTGAGCAATGTACTTTGTTGTTTTCCATCCACTGTTCTCCCTCAGCTTCTTCTAGTCTCCTTGGCAGGCCCCTTCTCCTTCTGACTCTAAATAGAAGACTCTGGTCCTAACCTTTCTTTTTCTATGACACATTCTCTTTCATAAGCTCATATATTCAATTGTATATGGCTGACAGTTTCCATGTTCAAAATAACTGGGTACTAAGCCAAAATTTTGGGTTGTTATTTCTCTTTGGGTCCATGCTTTCTTCTAGTTGTTAGCTTATAACAAAAATCTGGCAACCTCTGTCGACCACTTGCTCAACAGGTTGAATCTGAGTGTGTTCCCTAACTCCTCCCACTCACTCAGTGGTATGGTCCTCTCACTGGCCCTGTGGATTTATCCTGTTTCTTGTCCTTTTGCATCTCTAAACCCTGACCATTGAACTGAGTCCTGAGAAACGGACTAGCTGAACAGTCTTGGCCTACATCTGCAATAAATACCTACTGGATGAATAAATTAGTAAAATACTGGATGGATGAAAGATCCCTGAACTTTGATTCACAGTCAAAAGTGTAGCCTCCTACTACTCATGGAATAGGCCTGTCCCAAATTAGTTAGGTGACATTGGTCATAGAAGCTATGTAATTCACAGATTCTCCATCTATATAAGGAGACTAGTAATACCTCTTAGAATTGTTTTAAGGATTCAATAACATAACATCTAGTATATAGTTAGTGCTCAGTTCATGCATAAGAAAAAAATACCTAAGACAAACGATGCAACCATTTGATCAATTGTCTTATCCTAGTTTTTTGGCTTGCGTCCTGGCCAGCTTGAAGTAAAACCAAACAGCTAATAAATGAATGGATAAATGAGTGCAGACATCAGTAGCAAGCCAAAAGAAAGAATGACTTTAACCTGATCTCCTAAGTGGGGAGGAGAGCTGTGGGGAGCCCGGGAGTGACCAGAGCTCAGCTCTGGGGCAGCCAATGAGATATGGGTGGGAATATACTTTATCCGCTCTGTTCCTGCATCCACCTGGGCCTGGGCTTTGTGCTGGCTCCTGTTGCTGCTCCCTGAGAGGCAAATGATGGATGGCAACTTCACAAACAAGAACAATGCCTATTGTGTCCTCCTCAGAATCAGCCTGTGTTCTTTTAAAAATGATGAATAAAATAATATACCGACTAAATTGGGTGGTGAGGAGGATTTGTAAATGAGAATACAAATGAGAATGAGGTCACTGCTTAGCTTTGGCAGGAAAGAAAACAAGTGGCCCCTGAAATGTTTTTTTTCCTTCTGTAGGATAGAAAAAGGAAAACCATTTTTGCTAACAAAAGATCAGAAATTGCCTCCTGAACGCTGGCTGTCTGCTTCAGGAGAAAGCTCTGTGCTTAGGAAACATCTTATTGAAGAAACAGCACATTTAGGGGGCTGTGCTCTCAATTTGGGTGATGTTCATTGACCTGATGAGATGGGAAATAGTTGAGGTATTAAATCCCAAAGGGAGGGCAAGGCTTATATAAAACGCAGTTCGTCATGGCTGGCCCTGGCCTGATGCAGCCAGCTACCAATTCACCAGGTTCTGCTCATGGGAGCTGCAGCTGGGCCTTAGCTCACAGGGTGATCCCCTGGTCACCCCTGATGTCTATGGGATTTACAGGAAATCATACACACTGTATGATTTACAGGAAATCATACATGTACACTGTACAGGTCTGCTGCCTTTTTCTTACCTCTCTTTCTAAAGAAATGAATCCACTCAGTGCTCATTTTCATGATTTGAGAGGGGGCTGGGGAGATAGTTCAATGGAATAAGTGCTTGCCTGGCAAGCTCAAGGTCCTGAGTTCAATCCCTGGTACCACCAAAGGGGGAGGGAAACCCCAAAAAACATGATTTGGGAGAGAAAAAACAAATGGCTCCTGAAATGACTGGAGTGAAAGCTTTTTCAGGCCCAGGAGTCTGGGCAAGTGGCTAAGCCATGGCCCTGGCCAACCAGTCCCAGTTAGCCTGGGACCTGCCACCTAACCAGGACCCAAGCCTGAAAGGCCCAATGTGGATGAGCCCAAGCCAAGGTCAGGAGGAGCAGGAGCTGAGGGACGGCTGCACCTGGCCTGCCTTTATCTAGAGAGCCCTTCTCTCTTTGTAGAAGTCTCAGTAGACTGGGAGACCAGCCAGGGTGGGGCTCTAAGAGTCGAAGTGTGGAAAGTGGAGGTGCTGCTGACTCCTACTGCTGTCTGCACTCCAGACAATCTAGGGGGACACACAGAAGGGACCCAAGGGGTAGGGGAAGGGCTGCCCTCTGCAGACAGCAGGTCAAGTCCCTGCATTATGGCCACCTGTCCTCAATTCTTGGTGCCTCTGGCAGCTTCCCAACTCCACCTTACCCTTTAGCACAAGCCTGCTCTTCGCTAACGAGTCACAGAGCCAAGCTGGTAAAATCCTAAATATGAGAGGGGACACAATACGAACAAAGCGGGGCTGTAGGCACAATTACAGCTGACACTTCATGAAATATGTTGGAAGTATTAGATGAATTCCTGAGCCCTGGAGGCCCAAAGCTGTACTCCTTTAACCCTTTGCGTGACTCTGTGAGGTCGATGCTGTTGTCAGCCTCGTTCTGAAGTTGGGAAAATGCAGATGCAGAGTAGTTAAGTCATTTGCCCCTAGTCCATGGGAGAGCCTGGACAGAGGCCAGAAGTGTAGCTCTGACCCTCACGTGACCGGATCTTCACTTCCTTAATGGCCATGTAGTTCTTCCAGTGGTTCACCCAAGACTGCAGAAGATACTCTCAAGGCTTTTCACAGCAGCACTGTTTATTAAGAATCCCCAAACTGAGAACTCAATTGTCCACTCACTGAAGAACAGAAAAATGAATTATGATATATGCACACAATGCTATGAGTGGCAGTTACCAGCAACAACACGGATGCATCTCGAATCTAATATTGAGGGGAAAAAAATCAAGTTACAAAATAGTATATGAAGTCTGGATCCATATTTATAAAGCTCAATAAGAAGAAGAATTGAAATATATTGTTTAGGGTTATATACATGAGATAAAACTACTGGGGAAACATCGGGAGAAGAATAATACAAATAGTTCTTTTCATGGGGTAGAGATGGATGGCAGAATTGTGGGTGGCATGGGTAGGACCTAGTCCTTATCCAGGGAGGGGCACAGGTGGCCATTGTGTCATTAAGCTTATAATAGTTCTAATACTACACAATAAAATTAAGGTATTCAGTATTTCACATGTATCTTAAAAAGGATGTATTTTTTGCTCCACACCCCTGCCCACTCCAATAAAGACTTATAAGGTGTATGGCCTGGAGGCAACAGAGGAAAAGAAAATGAAATAACCTTTTGATGAGACATCAGGCTACAAAGTAGAGGACTTTCTGGATGTCTTTGACTCTGGGAGAAGGCCACGGAGCAGGCAGTCTGGGGGAGCTAGTGGGGAGTGAGGCAGGGGGAATTCCACCTCTCCCAGCCTCTTTCAGCTTCTTGGATGTGAACACTGAGCAAGTGTCAGATGAACTTGCCAAAGTGAATTAGAGTGACAACAGGCCGGCTGGTCTCACATGTCAACAGAGGGCTCCAGCAAAAGGCTGCTGGTCATGGCCCATGCAAGGCAAACTGAACACTTTGCAGTTGTGAAGACTGGCTGGTCACCAACAGTGATTCCTAGGAATCAGCAGGGCAAATCCTTCCTAAGAAAGAGGAGGTTGGAATCTGTGTAAGCAATTTCACCCAGAGCCTGAGAATTAGCTAAGGGAATGTGTGAATCATTAAGTCGGCCAGGGTTTGCCAAAGTCCTTGCATACTCACGAAAAGCTCAGGCCAGGGATAGGCAGATATGAGTAACTCTAGTTCCTCTGTATGTCTCAGCTCCATGGTGAATAAATTTGCAATGTAAATACACACACTGCTTTTCTTCCCCCTCTCCAAGGATGTGGATTTTAATAGGTGACTGTTGAAAATTTGACAAAATTAAATAAATAAAAGCTTAAAGGAATACATTTCTAATAGTTGAATTTGCAGTACTAGTGACAGGCTGAAAGGTACTATGAATGAGTTAATACCATGGTTAGATTAAAACACTGAATAGGTAGGAAGCCCTATAAATGTTAAGAGTGTGTCCTCCTATGTTACTTAAAAGTAAAAAGTATTTGCAGCCATAAGATAAAGGTAAGGAAAAACAAACAAAGTTCTAGTAGTTCTCATGATGGATGGAATAAATTTTTAAAATACTGTGTGTTAAATTTTTATCCACAAGATGTTTTAGGTGCCCGTAGAACATTGTCTGTCTCAGGAGTAAATTAGTCTTGGTAGGACCAGCCAATCCCAGGAGATGGTTCCCTCCGGGTTGTATTCACCTTGCAGTCATGAAGGCTGGCTCAAGGGGGCAGGTTCAGAGGACGTGGACTCTGCAGTCCGAAGACCAAGGTCTAGTCCCTGACCTTGGAACTTAATCTGTGACCTTGGGTTTTTTGTAATAATCACTTTGAGTCCCAGTCTCCTCATCTATGATATGATAATACTAGAAGCATCTCCACAGGACAGTAATGTCTTGGTTACTTTTCTCTTGTTGCTGGGACAAAATATTGAACACCTCGAATGAAAGAAGGAAAGGTTTATTTGGATCACTGTTAGCAGAGGTTTCAGTCCATACTCAGCTGGCTCCAAGGAAGAGAGGCTCATGGCGGAGGAAAAGAGCAAAGAGCAAAGGAAAGAGCACGTGTGGCAGCTGGCAAGCCTCTCTGTCCCTCATGTTGCATGCAGGTTATCTGCCCCAGGGTGGGTGTAACACTCACACCCATGATTCCTGCATTGGATCATAAATGAATCACAAACTCTAGAAGCCACCCCAGTGGGCACATGAGGCTTTCAGGGTACACCTAGACACAAACCATAACAGGCACAGTGATCAAATAAGAGAGTATATATGGAAATATCAAAATGATGTTGGCTTGTATGATTGCTAAAAATATTTCAAAAAATTTTCATAAAATCAATCAGAGCTAAACAGGGCAGCTGTGTCATTTCAAAGGACAAGGGCCTGGGCAAAGTGAGATAAACTGGAGTGCCAGGGAAATCCGCTCCACCTAATGCCAGAAGCCCAGCTAATGGCCGCAGCTGCATTGTTTTATTGTCTCATTTTCCCATGTCCACCAAAAAAGCCTAACAGAGTAGGTATAAACCCCGAACTCAGGGGTGACCCCTTGGTATCCTCAGCTGGTGGAGACACTTCCTGTTCTTTCTGACAAACTTGGTTTGTTCCCCACTGCTGTGTCTTGAACTTCACACTTGGCTATTTTCAGGACAAGAACCCAAGGAGAGAACTCAAAGGATTTTGAAAATTTCTCTCAAAACTAACCTCACATCTACCTAGATATTTGCCCATGATCTTTTAAGCAATTTTATTCAAGATTGCCAAACACATGGAAGCAACCTAAAGGTCCTTCATAGGCAAATGGATAAACAAACTGTGGTACATCCATTCAGTAGAATATCACTCAACAAAAAGCAAAAGGTTACTAAGTCACAAAAAATACATGGAGTAAACCTAATTGTCCATTTCTAAATGAGTCCAGCTGAAAGGCTACATACATACTTTAACCTAGCTATATCATGGTGTGGGAAATGCAAAGATACAGGGACAGTAAGACGACTTGTAGCTGTCAGGCATTGGATACAGGGAGCAAGAGAGATGGGTAGAGGAACGCAGGTGTTCTTAGGGCACTGAAACTTCCACCTGATAATTGTACTAGAAGACATAGGTCATTATGCATTTGTCCAGCCCACAGAGTTCACCGTGGAAAGAATGAACCCTGACATAAACTAGGGACTTTAATTAATAACAGTGCATCGATGCTGGCTTGCCCATGGCAGTAAGCATTCCATACTAATGCAAGGTGCCAATAACAGGAGCATATGAGAGGGAGGAACGAGGAGGGAGGTGGGCTGTATGGGGGATTATCTGCAATTTCTGGTCAATTTTCCTGTAAACCTGAAACTGCTGCAAACCTGCAGTTTATTAACTAAAGTAAAACATTAGCAACAGAGCTGCCTGGGCCACCGCTTCTTCTCGTCCGCTACATGCCCTGAGAATCAGCTCTTCTGAGGGAGCGTGTCAGGCTCCCTGCGCCAGGCTGCCTCTGTACTGCCAGGCTCATTCCCACCTGTGTAAAGGCTCACTCTGGCTTTGAGAAGAGCAGAATCAAAGATGACAGCACATTTTTCACGCTGAACTGTTACCTTGTCTAGTTATTTTGCTATTCATATGGCCAATAATAAGGTCCTCTGCTATCCTGTCTTCATTTAATTTGTTATTTAGACTAAGCTTTCACTGGGACACTTGTATCCATGCAAAGGGTAGATTTTATTTTATTTTTGCTAATGCAGTCAAATTAGAATCCTGAACATACTCTTCAGTCTCTAGAGATGATGGGGAGAAAGAAGAAGAAAGATGCAAACTAAGATCAAATTATGTTAAAATTGCCAACAGAAAAAGACATGGCCAATGGGGTAACAACGGAGGGGTTCAAGGCCTGTCAACTCCCTGGGGGCCTTCAGTAGAGGTGACTGTCATGGAAGGAAAGGTCAACTTTCTGGGGACAGTGCTGCTGCTCTGGAAGTACTCCGTGCTAAATCTAGAAGGAGGGTTGGGGGCACATGAAGAGGCACCTGTGGAGAGCTGAAGGAAGGGACTCCACAGCTGTAGGCAACATGCTGCCTTGGTCTTAAACAGAGAGGGTTGCTAAGTGGCTCAGTCTGCAGGGCCCCCAGGTGCTCTGCTTTAGATGCCCAAAATTCTCCCTCTGAATGTGAAGCATCCATCAGGTGCTCCATGGGTGAAAGGCACTGGAGATGCCGACGCCAGCTCACTTTTGTGTTAAGATAGCTCAGTGGAATAAGGGCTTGCCTGGCAAGTGCAAGGGCCTGAGTTCAATCCCTGGTTCCGAAAAATAGAAATTGCCCTCTCCTCCTGCTCTTTTCTAACCTGGGTTCTCTGAACAGGGCTGTGCCTTAGATAGGACACACTCCACTAGTGTCTCTCTAGCAGAGTTCTGGGGCCTGCCTGATAGTGGGCGGAGCTAGCATACAGGAGGAAATTGGGAAAGATACCTGGAGCCAGAGGGCTCATGTCAGACAAATTTTCTGTACACTATTGGTGGTGGTGGTGGTTGCCTGCTGGGAAGACAGGGGTAAATTACATGAAGTGCACATCTGGGGCCACCTGGAATTAGAAATGAGAGCTCTGTGCAGAAGGGGTGCTCCTTAAGCTTCCTGAACCGTCTGCCGCTGAGTTCAGAGGGCTGCGCGAGTGTGCAGGGACTAGAAGCCCAGACGCTGACTACGGAACAAACATGATCCAGCCTCTGCCCCTTATGGGCTTCTCTGAGCCTCAGTTTCTCATGCATAAAATAGTCTAACAGCTACTGTGTTTCATAGAGCTGGTGTGAATATCAACCGCATCAAGTTCTTAGCACAGCAATTGGCTCAGAGAAGCACTAAGACTTGCACCTTTGCTAGCCCTGCTGTGGGCGGTCAGTGTCTGGGTCCCTTTGCCTCTTGTCCGCAGAGCCCCTCATTTGTCTGCTCCTTGCAAAGATGAACCTCCCTTCCTCTCCCTGCTGAGCCCCAGAGGCAAGTCCTGAGAGGCACTCCAGTTTTATTAGTGGCTTACAGCGAAGCTTAGTCCTAATCTACCCAGTGGCCTGTGGCAGCTGGGGCCGCGTGATGGGCACGCCGATGTGACCCTGGCAACGTGAGTCTCGGCATCCTAGCACGATCAACATCGGGCTGACGTGTGTGAGGGGAGCACAGATCATATGGCTGAGAAGAGCTATAATTGTAATGGAAATTCAAATCACTCCACTGAACCTGTTTTCTGCATTCGTATTTTGTCCTTGTAAATCAGAAGCCCCGGGAGCAATTTATTTCTAAATATCAACAATTTGGCGTTGGAAGGAAAATAAAATAATTGCATTCTGACACGCTGGAAACAATTCATCCGCATGTCTGTGCCAATCCCGAGCACCTATGGACGCTGCAAAGTAGCACTTGGGTTGGATTTCTTTGAGCCCTGGGGGTGCCGGGAAAGGAGGAGGCTGATCTCCTGGAGCCTCTCTGCTCCCCCACTGTGAAAATCTGATGACTGTGGAAGTGATGGCTCACTGCATCCACCACAGCCAGGCCAAGAGGAAAACCTGGCCTGCGCTCAGGGCTCTGGGAAGGCATCTGTGCAGCCCCCTTCTGCTTCCCTAATTCAGGAGCCCCCAAGGGTGCCCGAGAGAGAAGCAAGATGCTCCCCCACCCCAGGTCCCAGGTGCACCTGCCCAGCATTCCTTTCTGCCCCAGCCTCCTCCCTGCCAGGGCCTTAGCTTGCTGCTGGCTGGGATTCCTCACATGTTCTCTGATGTTCTGTGTACCTTCTATCAGGCCGGCCCAAGGTGCGAATGCTGAGTTGGCAGCAGCCGCAGACACTAGGAGTCCCAGAAAAGCAGAGATAACCAAAGACTTAGGGGAATGTTTTCAGGGAAAAATTTAACGTGTGATACTTCATTTAAAATGGAAGAGACTATCATTAGGAAGACCAAGCATTGTAGGATTGCCTTCTACTGACTTCATGGCTTGGCATGGCTTGCAAGTCCCTGTTAGTCTGGTGCTCAAGGGGTTCTTCCATCATCTTTTAAACATACCTTCATACATGCCATAGTGGTCTTGCCCTGCTACGTTCTTATAGGTCCATTTGGCTTCTGTGGTTCTGCCTAACGCATGGACACTTGTGGCTAGCATTAGCTCAAGCAGCAGTTTGTGACAGAGGAGAAAAGATACTATTAAAGGAGAGGAGTGGGCCTAGAGTCTAAGGTTGGGTTTAAGTCCGTAGTGGCTGAGATTTTAATCGTGACGTGTGTCAGCTACTTCATCTGTAAAATGAAGACTACTGTGAGGCCTGTCACAGAGGAGCACATACAAGGGCTCGTATGAAATTGCTTTATGAACTGCAAAGCCTATGCATATGGTGTGTGCATGCATATGTGTGTGTGTGTGTGTGTGTGTGTGTGTGTGTGTAATGAGGAATTGAAGAGTTATTACATTAACAGCTGCCTCTGGGATGGCTCTGTGGTATGCATGGTTCTTATTGGAAAAATAAGAGAATAAGTTTCAGGGAAAAAGACAGCTCCTTGGAACTCAAGACAGGCAGAAATAACTGCTGTGCAGAAAGCCAGAGGAGAACATGGCACCGCTTTGGAATGGAGAGGAACCAGGAGAAATGAAAGCGGGTGGGAGAGGGAGGAAGAGGTGGGACAGCCAGAGAGATGGGAGGACTTTTCCCTCCCTGGAATTTCCTCAGTTCCAATTTTTATTAACTTCCAGTAGAAGATCTGGAGGCTGGTTATGGGTCTTTTCTTTTCTTTTCCCTCCTCCTGCTCCTCCTCTACCTCTTCCACCTTCTTCTTCCTCCTCCTCCTCTTCTACTTGTACGTATTTGGTACAGGGTCTCACTATGCAGCTCAGACTCACAGTGATCCTGTTTTCAGCCTCCCCAGCACTGGGATTACAGCCTTGCATCACCATGCAGGGTCTCATTGTCCAGCTTAGTGTGTCCAGGGGTGGGGTCAGTGCAGCATGTGATGCTGGGGATTGAACCCTAGTCCCTGTGCTTGCCTGAGCAGGGGTTTAGTCCGCTGAGCTGTCTCACTGGTTCTTGTGGGTGATTTCTCATGAAAACCCTAAGAGATGGGAAATTTGCTTTCCAGAGGGGTTACAATCAGACAGAACCTAAGGAAACAGGAACACAGAAGGCCAATCGAGAAAGTGAGTGGCTGGGTCTTGGATGCTGTTTAGGAGTATCTGAGGAAGTAGAAGAAATAACTATGCACAGACCCTGCTGCAGCTCAGTGAGTCAGAATCTCCATGGGTGCGACTCTAGCACTGAAATCACTTTGAGCTTCACCTGTGATGCAAAAGGGCACCAGGTGGCAGATGAGTCCCTGTCCTGGGCTGCTGTAAGCAGATTCAACAGCAAGTGGGACCCATCAGCTGTGAGTGCGGATCTGATGTTTCTAGAGTTTCGTGGGAGACCTCAGAGAAGTGACCTCGACCTACTGAAAACTACTGAAATTGGGCCATGTAGCATCTCACCACGCAGGACCCACTGCTACCAGAACCTGGGTGCGTCCTGGGTCCTGCTGTGAACTTGCAACCGCGTACCCTAGACCGAGCTCCGTTTTCCAGTCTGAGGGAAGATGGCTTTCACAGTACAGCAGGGGCTTTCACTGTAATACCTAGGTGAGAACCCCGGGGCTAGAGAAATAAAGTCTCATTATGCCGTTGGCACAAATGGCACAACCACAGGTGCCTGGTCCCCAGGGAAAGGTTTTTTCTCTTGATTAAGATTCAGCTGCCGAGAAATATGAGCAGCCTTATACCCCTTGTATGTGCCCTAAAAAAGTGCTACTATTCTCAGATACTGCAAATATACTTCTGCACTCTCCACCTGCAAATAACATTTGTGGTTGTGCGGCCTTTACAATTACCTCAGGAATAATGAGCCCCAGGCACTCTGCAGCCCCATTAGTGAATGAGACACAATACTCTGTCCCCAGCACACAAACAGGCCACCTCTGAGACCAGGTGGGGAATCCAGGCTTGCTGGCTGAACAGGACTATTCAACCCCTGGACAATGAGGGAGCAGACGGGAAGCCCAGGTTTCATTAGAGAGTGGATGCAGCTGTGGTGGGATAATGGTGGTGGCACAGTGGAGTGGCCAGTTCAGGGCCACAGCTTTAGGAAGCACTGGGTAATAGGATATCTGCTGGTTGTGGGGGCTGGCGAGGGACAGGGACATTGAGGGAGACACTGGGCATACTGATTTACCGCTAATATCTTTGGAGCATGCACGCCCACGGACCTGCTATTTGCAAAAATTTAGTCCTGTTGGGCTTCTGAGTTTTAGTGGAACTTTGATTAACATGAGTACTTGAAAAAGATGTAGATGTATGGTTATCTAAATGTACTCTACATAATTGAGGATTAGCTAGAAACTCTACTCCTTTTACATTTCAATTTTTGTAAAAAATATTCTTTAAATATACTAGCTTTCTATTCTATTCTAAAAATTATAGTTAATTGATGATTTCAGAGTCTTTGGGGACATCAGACAGATAGATCATTTTTCATGGACTGATTTACTCAGACGTTTCTTAAATTTCCACTTTAAATCGAGCACCATGTGAACTGCTGGAGCATGGCTGCTACAGGGATGTGGATGATATAACATCGGCGCACAGACCTCGCGACAGCCTCCCCGACTCATGGAGTATTTCCTTGTGAGGCACCCATTCCCCTGTCTCTGATACAGAAAAGCCATAGAAGAGAATAATTGTGCCCATATATGGGCTGTGTTAACAGAGAATGGAAGACAAAGATAACAAGGGTCTGAGCGAAAGGCTGTGTGATCGAGCCCTCACTCTGCACTCACTCATCCTCCTGACTTGTTGGGTACACTACAAAGCAGACACGGAGGTGTGGCAACAGACACATAAGGGTCCACTGTGCTCCTGCTATAGACTAAGCTCTCAGTGACTATTTAAGATAAAAAGTTGAAAGCTATGGCTCAGTACTTGCATGGCACATACAAAGTTCTCAGTTCAATCACCAGAACTACACACACACACACACACACACACACACACACACACACACACACTGTTCAATGGTTTGCCTGGAATGGAAGTCAAGCAAAAAGAAAACATGATTCTATTTTACTCCCCAAATCCCAAATCAGGCAGCTACAAACTGAGTAATTTGTAGACATGAAAGAGAAGAGCCAAGAAAATGGCCATTCTGATGTTACTGTGATGCGGACCACTGCTGCAAGGTCCCAGAGGCCATAGCCACCTGCTTGGGGTCCTTCTCCCTCTGCTGACCTTGGCTCTGTCTTCAGGAGGAACCCCATGTCCCACAGGCAGTGAGAAGGCAAGTGGGAACAGGAGCAACCGCAGAGCAGCATGCTGGAATGGGGGTGCTTGCACCAGCAGCTCATTACTTCAACGGCACTGAGAAAGGGAGCTCTATTCCCCGGGCGCCTCCTAAGTGGGTATTACCGAGTTACCTAATTGATTCCTTCATTCATTAATTCAGAAACACCGAGTATGTGAAAATTAAGTGGCAGCCCAGACATGACACCAGGTGCTGTGGAAAACAGAGGGAGACTGTGGGGCACACCTGGATCTCGGCAGCACCCCATCTGAGGAGCCCAGGCTGAACTGATTAAACAGAGCATATGCTCCAACAGTGGACTGTTCACTATGCCGAGTATGACCTTCCTGGAATGGGTCACTAATTCTGCTTAGAGGTGTGAGGACAGGCTTCACAGAGCCAATCACAATCCGCTGAGCCTCAACAGGAGAAACCCATCGATGAGCACCGGATTGAAGGAGCAGCATAATGATTAGAGGGAACAGCTTCCACAGATGCACAGAGGCACGGCGATCCCTAGTCTCTTGTGCAGCTCTCTCCTGCATTCCAAATTAGAGTAATCCATCTGCACATTCTCTGTCCCAGATTAAGACTTGTACTTGCTGGTGCAGCCACCCCCTCAGTGAAAGGGGGGACTTGCACCCAGGACGACTCAGCTAACTTCCCCAACACAGGCTTTGGGTGTTTGCTCACTGTCAAGCACAATAACCTGGACAGAATGGGAGGCTTTTACTTCTTTCTTAACCTGCTTGTTTTATGTTCACTTTGTTTCCGCTATCAACTAGATACACTCAAGGGTAAGAGCTCCGCAGGGACCTGGGATGTTACTGCCACACATACAACTATATCTGTTGCCAAGGCAATGGTAATAATATCCAATTGGAGCAAGGCCCTCTGTGGCAGAACATAGCTGAGTAGTGCATTGAAGAGGCATCGAAACTCAAGAGCGAAGAAATGGCGTGTGTGCATGAGAGTGTGCCCACGTGCGTGTGCGCGTCTGCACCTTCTGTGTGAGCGTGCCCTCATGCTTGTTCTGGAGTTTGCACGCATGGCGGCACATGTATATATATGCAAGCTTCGGACTTCCGGCTGGATTTCAATAAGGGCACATGAGGTGCAATTTATATCCCAGTCAATAACCAGAAACGTGCTAGGAAATAAAGCTGCTAAAACCAAAAACCTGTAGCCACTGAGGTCTTAATCGGTGAAGGAAATTATAGTTTAGGAGCATGTGATTTCTCTTCTTGCTGTCAAGAATCTGAGTTCTGTGGAGAGCAGAAGTCTGAAGATGACCTTTCCTTGGCAGAGGCGAGAGTTGAGAAGCCTATTATGGCGCGTAAGCCAATTTACTTTGTACAAATAAGTGGCAATTTTCTTCCTTAAATACATAAGGGTGGAAGGGAAATGTCTATAAAGCAAAAGATGCTCTCCCATGGCCAATCTTCTCTTGTTTTTGGAAGGTAAAGGATGGCAATCCAGTTAGGGGCATATGGGAGGATGTCAGAGGAAGCCAGGATGAGCAGGCTGGTGAGTCTCACCTTGAATAAATTTCTGAAACTGCTCTTCAGTTGGGGAGGAGGAGGTGGTGGTTTATGAGTAAATATCTCTTGACATAAGCATTTTAGTGAAGGAGTAAAAAGCTATGAAATATATCTCCCTGCCTTAATTGAACACTTCTTTTTGTCTTAAAAATTCACAGACATTTGTGAAGGAAACTAAGCATCCTATACAGATCACGTTGTCAACATTTCTTAACGGAAATTGGAAAAGTTTTTGCCAAGCAGGAGCTCCCAGACTGAGAATGCTCATCTCCTGAAGAGTGGATGGAATGCCTGCAGCTGTCCACTGGGTCCTGGGTTCTAGGATTTCATCAAGGGTTAGCATTTACAGGTTTCTGTAAATACAAAGAAGGCCAAGGACCACATCCTACTGGCTTGTCCCATATTTCTTGACTAGGGACTGAGATCAGAGAGGGCACAAGTTCAGATGGATACTTGGTTGTGATTCAAAACTTCTCACATAAAAGCACAGATTGTAAGGGCTGTCCAAATAGCTCAGCAGATTAAAGCACCTGCAAACAGGCACAGAGGCCAGGGGTTCATTCCCCAGGCCTGCCATGCTGGCCCCACCCCCAGAGCTCAATGAGACAGCAATTGAGATTGGGCATGGTGGCGCATGCCTGTAATCCCAGCTCTTGGGAGACTGTAACAGGTGGATCACTATGAGTCTGATCTAGTAGTGAGACCCTGAACACCTTGTAGACCCTTCCCTAAGAATACAAAAAAAAAAACCAAACCAGACCAAAGCAAAACAAAAGAGCAGAGATTATAAAGTCTGAGTTTTAGACAGATAACAAAAACGTTTCATATATAAATGCATATTCAGTATATTAATGCATAAATATTAGTGCACTAATACAGCATCTTTGTTGTATTTATTTTTTAAAACTCTTTTTTGTTTATTTATGTATTTGGTACAGGGTCTTGATACACAGGTTGGACTCATAGTGGTGCTCCTGTCTCAGCCCCTCCAGCCCTGGGATTACAGGCATGTGCCATGGCACCTGGTTTCATGTGTTAAGGTCAATTTGCTCCTAAGGTAATGCATGAAGTAGTAAGGTAGGAGAGTAAATGTCCTAAAAATGATGAGAGATTGATTTATAAAATTAGATCTCACTGCAAAAGTTGAGAGAAGAGCTACAAGCACAGATTGGGAGAAGGAGGAATCTCTGTTCTTGATTTGATTGCTGGCGTCTCTAAGTTGCCCTTCATTAATTGATGAATAAAATAACAATATTTCTTCATTCTGCCATCTTATTATCAAAGAACACTTATTTATAGGATGACTGCCAACCTCCATAGTGCAGAGTAGACATAATAGATATTATGTATTTATTTATTGTGTAAATAAAAAGAAAGAAAAGAAAGAGAGAGAGGAAGAGGGAGAGAAATAAGGAGGCAAATTCCAAAGGAGGAAGGAAAAAAGAGGGAATAAGAAAAGAAAAGAAAGGGGAAGGAGGGACAAGTTATTGGCATTTCTCATCTTCCAGGTTCTCTCATCAACCTGCCCATGCAAACCCCCCGCTCCACCCCCAGCAGACATGCTCGAGCCCGACCCAGTGGTGGCAAGCGGAGGCAGCCTAGAAGGCGTCCCGCCACCTTCGCCCATTTTCTCTCCCTGACTGTCCTCTGAAGTGCCCATGCCCTGGAGTCTTTCCTTCTAAGACAGCAACATGTTGTAAGAAATCCACACCCAACCTGTCACAAGTCAAGCAAATGCCCGAAGAGTCCACAGAATCGCAGCTGTGTAAGATGCACACCTTGAATGCCTGCTTGAGTCCACACTGCAAAGGGACAAAAGGAGAGGATGGGAAATCAATAGGATGAAGCTCGGTAGGGATGGTCAGGGACAGCCATTGGCTTGATTCTGCAGTCATGATGTGTCTCAAGGAGATAATAAAAACATGAGGAATATTTTCTTTTATGTACTCACAACAACATGTGGAGGTAATAAAGGGAATATACAGCTTTCAAATGCCATCCTTTGCCTAGCAATGCCCCAAAGTAGACTCGGGCCCGGGACAGGAACCACTTATTGCTGCAGAGTTCTGTCTGCTATTATTCCATGACAGGAAGCTCAAAAAGTTTTAGGAATTGTAAAAGTCCTGTGCGCATCTCGATACAGCAGCTCCCTGTAGCAGCTACTCTTCATAGGCTGCTGGGGCTGTCTTAGTTGAACTTGCAGTTGTACATGAACTTGTTGGGTTTCCAACTCCTTCCCACTAAGCTAGGAATATCAAAGGCTTCCCGGGTGAGAAGGAGCGGCAGACCAGGCCACTGTCAGCAGAGGGAGTGAGGCAGAGACCCCAGGAGGGTGATCAAACTCCTGCTTTTCCAAGTCCCTGAGCCTGTGTGTGAGCAAGAGGGGGCCTGGGAAGTCTGACATACTTAAAGCTGCAGGCTTCATGGCCTACTAGAGTTTTACTTCTGAAAAATTGATAAAATCCTATACCTTTTGACCCAATAAAGGAACTTTACACACTGAAGTGCTCGAGTGGAGTGCAGGGAACTGTCAAACTGCTAAGGTGAATTGGGGTTCCACTTCCACACCTTGGGAAAGACAGTAGGGAAAAGAATACTCCTGGCAAGCGAGAGTCTGGTACACGCATGCTCTAATCTGTTCTTCAGCTTTAGTGGTTGAGGCCTTTTCATTAGCTGTATGTTTAACCATTTGAAAGCATAAAAAACTTAATATTTAAAAATGTATATTGGCAAAAAGTGTAAAAAGTCCCCTTGAATGCCCCTATGATATGCATACCACAGTAGGGAATGCAGGCTTGCCCCTTCATGGTGCTCAGAACTTCTTACAGGTCCCCAGTTACTCTGTGTTTTTTCTCCTCTTCATGTCTGAGTTGATCCCTTTTACTTAGGTCTTTTCTCCTCACCCTTCACCTAGACTTTGCAAAATGATATATTTTTAAAAAATGTATTTTAGTACAGGGCCTACAGGGTCTCCCTATACAGATCAAATTCGCAGTGATCCTGTTTGCAGCCTCCCAAGTGCTGGGTTTACAGACGTGCACCACAATGCTGAGTCTCAGTTGCTGTCTCAGCAGCCCTGGGGTTGGGGCCGACTCCGCAAGTTGGGGATTGAACCCCGGTTCCTGCACCCGCCTAAGCAAAATGATTCTTTTAAGCCAGTTTTCCAGGAGGCTTTTGAGGTTACTTCCTCAGTGTTACGTGGTTCGTGGCTCACAGTTGGTACTGGATAGAGGAGAATGAATGAATGAATGTCCTGCCTGGTGTGCATTAGGAGGAAAGTGAGCTCAGAGAGTTTACAGCAAGCTAGCTGCTCCCCAGCAAGCCACATGGATACAAACACTGACCTAGGAGGGCCAGCGCTATAGCTCAGCAGACTAAGCGCTTGCTTGAGTAAGCGCAGGGGCCAGGGTTGGATTCCTGGCACCGTATGCCACGCCTGCCCTGCCCAGTTCAGGTGTGGTGGCGTATGCCTATAATCCCAGCACTAGGAAGGCAGAAAACAGGAGGATCACTGTGGGTCTGAGCTGCCTACATAGTGAGATCCTGCACTCAACCAAACCAAACCAAAACAAAAACTGACCTAAGGACCAGGAACCTTGTGATTTGGAGAACAAGCCCTACTCCTGAGGCTGGAAGCTAAAGCAAAGAGAATCCATAGTAGTAAAAGATTCCAGCAGGAAATCATCAGTAAAACAAAAACAAAGACAAACAAACAAAACCCTTATTTAAAAATTAAATGTCCCAAATTCTTGTGCAGGAGGCTCCCTGACCTGTTATTGGCAGGTCATGATGGGCTCAAGGAGGGAGGCTTCTCAGGGCTCACCAGGGAACTTGTCCCTGCCCAGGGCTGACAGCCTCGCCTCTACTGCCATGAGGCGTGACCTGGTGGGAGGGTGTTCCTCTAAATGTAACACTTATTAAGGCCACAAAATAAAGACAGGTTTTCATGGAGCCTGTTTGTTTCCCCAGTGACCTCCTGAGGGAGCAGACTCCACCGGCTACAGTGGTGCTATACAAGGAGTTAGTTTATGTCCTCAGCCTTATAAATCAATTTTAATTGTAACAACAGAAACATCACCAGCAAAATGGAGCCAAACAGGCCAGGGCCCTTTTCTGTACTCTCTAACTAGCTCAAATTAAATGGTGAATTGTATTTTGGGGTCTGAGTTTTGTCATGCAAACGAAGAAAAACAACTTGCTTTCCAATTTCCACATGCAAATATAGAGTGAATTGTTGAGACGGAGAATATATTTTGCCATCTCAGTGGTTCTAGAAAAGATAAGGAGCTCTTGCAAAAAGTTCTACAATTTGTCAGCTGGCAGCTTATTAAATACCCAAAACAAATGTTTATATAGCATTAGAGGGACACTGTCAAGGTCGGGAGGTTCCAAAATGGACCAATTCTGCTTTATTCATAACTGTTTGCAAAGTCTCTTGTTCTTCACCCCACTCCCTGAAAACAAATGCCTCTGTTCTGTTTTCTCTATCACAGGAAAACATAGGCAAAGTGCCAGACCTTGTGTATAGGCCTCTAATAATAAACTAGAATGCATGGCCAGTTGTGCAGCAGTCGTGGGTAACCTGCAAGAAGAGGCCCACAGCCTGGAAGGCTGGCTTCAGCAGGAATTTCATTGAGGGCTGGTGGAGGACAGGAGGTTTGAACAATCTTGCAAAGAATCCCTGGCTCATACACCTGATCAGGGCAAATGAAACTGGGTAGGCAGTTGAAGAGAAACTGGACTATCCTCTGTGCTCCAGGGTGGGTGTTTGTAGTCATAGGTCTTAAAATCAGGTGGGAGTCTACTGCAATCTAATAGCCATGTGAAATGCAGCTGTGTCGAGAGTACTGAAGATACAATTCTGAACATGCTCCCAAAGGACGCTGTGTGGTGGAGATGAGGACTTACATAGCTGCAGTACCAGGTAGAATAAGAGTTATAAGAAATATGCACATGACAAGGAGGAAGAGGCAACAAGAACAAACAAGATGGCCTCATTCCTTTGAACGAACTGTCTTGTTGGAGAAATTTGCCTGTTAACTGATTGTTCAACTCAGTCCCCTTATGATGGCTGGACAGGATAGAGCACTCAACAGAGATCATCAGCAGCTTAGAGGTCAAGAGCAAAGAGCCGGGGGCCTGCTCCCTCCATGGTGTTGCTATCTTTCCCGCCTCTAGGGAATCGTTATGCGCCCTCCAAGATTCAAGCAGCCAGCTGAGGTGGACTGGAGCCAAAATACTCGATCCTGTTTCTCACCTCCTGTATGTCCTGCCTGCTTCCCCATAAACCTCTAGAATCCTTTCTCACATCCTCTTAACTTGAGATGGTCTGAATTTTGACAAGGAAGGTTTTGCTGGGGCTCTGGGGGGTTAGGTGTGAAAAAGTTCTGTGATGACATGCCAGTTGTCTCAGCTTGTATTGTGGCTGGAAATAGATTTCTGTCATTCTTAATAATGGCCTCATTTGGTTCGGGCAGGGCAACGTGTTGAGTCACTGACCACACAGGGCCCTGAAGGGGTGAAGTGAAGGATGATGGGAGTGGGGGAGCTGTCAGCCCCTCACTCACACCAGACTAAAAGCATGTAATTCACAACTTCTGTAAGCTTGGGAAGTTATCATTTGAAAGTTGTTGCTCTAGAGTGCCTTGACAGTCTAACAATACAAAATAAATCTTCTATTCATGCCTCTCTGGCAAGCAAGGATTCCCAGAATATGCAGCAACGGCGGAAAACAGCGATAAGTTTCTTGTTACGTTTTCGAAACTTACAGTGTCTCCACACTGCACTGATTACCATATTTTAGCTTTCTGCAAACCGTAGGGACTTTTGGTAGGCCTTCTTTCTGGACAACACTTTCGAAAATATTTTCTGTAAGCCCCTAAGTCCTTTTAGGTCCCTCCAGAATCTTTGATTTGAATATGTTTCCAATCTGTAACGAATTTCTTCTTGTTGGCCAGCGCACTTAGAACATAGAGTGGGAGCGTGCAATTGCAAGAAAAACTGTAAGTCCAGAGAGCTCTGGGCTCAGACCCTGCACCTCTGGCAGCGCTAGCATTTAAAGGTTGGCTGTAGCCAGAGGCATTGATGTTGAGGAGGGGAAATTGGTTCCCTAAGAAAGGCCCAGGAATGGTTCATAAAGTCCACATCTGTTTGGAGGAGGAACTCAGAGAGATAAAGCCCTCATGGGCCACTGAGTCTGAAACACCAAATTAATCAGGGAGACCAAGCAACAGAGAGCAGTTTCTACCTCTGGCTGAGGTCCTGGCTGCAGTGCCGAGAATGCGATGGTTGCTCTGGAGGTTGTCTTAAGCCCCCCAAGCCCTGGCTGGCTCCCCGACAGATGGGGGTGTTGGCGTGCATATCGCAGCGTGTGCAGGGGAGGTTGCACGCTAATGAGCCATGCAGCCCGTCTGACAAACCCCATCTGCTCCTTTCTGCTGGCTGCCCAGGCTCTCTACCTGTCCTGGCTACCGCACCCTTGGTCACTGCTGGTCCTGCCCATGGCTGAGTAAGAGTGTTTAAGTTCACCATTTTGAACTCCTGCTGCAGCTAGGCCCCAAGCAGCCTGCAAGCAACTCCATGGCTTCCTGTTCCATGTGAGAGTTCACAGCTGCCTCTTGTCTCCTGTGCTGAGAAACTTGCTCTTCTCCAGGACATGCCCTTAGACTCTGCTTCCTCTCCTTTCCATCATCCTTTCTCCAGGGAGAACTTTAACTCAGCAACCAAATGCTTTTGTTGTGGGCCCATGGAGTCCTTTCTGAATTGCTTGTAGCCTGTTAGCTCTATGATGGTAGAACTCGGTGTCTGGTTTATTTACTGTTGTGTCCCTCAGAACCTCACAAAGTGCCTGACACATAGAGAATTCTCAATAAATAGCTGCTGACAGACTGGATGGATGGGTGGGTGGATGGATGGATGAATGAGCAGATGAGCAGAGACCAATGTGTGCCAGACAGAAATAAAGCCAGCTATAGCTAAGCTTCTTTTTATAGTGCTCAACGTGGGAAACAGTTAGTTCTGTCTTTTCTGTCAAACAGGCCAGCTTAGGCAGCCCTTCCTGAACATGCTAAGAAAATATCTGCCTTTGGAGCACAACTGTGGGACCCCAACTCATTAGGGTGTGGCAACTACACTCAAAGGAGACACATCCCTTGGCTGAGTTGGAGTGGATTCTGGGTTGAGAACCTTGGTTGATAGGCTCAGGACCCAAGAAAGATTTTTCTGCAATGCAAAAAGGACCCAGAAGGGGGCAAAGAGGACCACTGTGGCCATGCAATTTGGTGTATGAACCAAGGTAAGAAAATTCATTGGAGTGATAGGTATTGCTTTGGTGGTTGGGCTATTCTGCTCCTGTCCCAGGACAGACTCTGGTGAGGTTGGGAAGATCTTGGGGGAGACCATGCTTGTGGGGGAAATCAAAAGTAACTGATGGCCTTAAGTATGGTGACTGAAGTGGAGAGTAGTTTTTGTAGAGTGCTTTTGGTACTTTCATTGTAGTTCATAAGAATTTGTGTAGTTCTTTTTTATATGTAGTATAGCAAAAAACATTTGATTGTGAAAATTTAGATGCTTTTAAAAAATAAACAGGCAATAAAGACTAAAGCTCAATACTTTTGTGATTTTTTTCCCACTAAGTACTCATTGTTTAGTATAACAAAACTCCTAAAATTAAAAATAATAATTCACCAATAAAAATATTCCAAAGAATAGATGCAGATCTTACAGACCCATATTGCTGTGTCTGGATGATAAAACTAGTCTTGGCTTCTGGGGTTAGGGTAGTATTTTTGTTTAATGAATACACCTAGATCATTTCTTCAGCTTTATAAATCCTCAGACTACAACTTCAGGATCATCTCTTGCTTTCTGTTGGTGATCAGAGTACTAACTGAAGGTTACTTGGAGATCTGTTGAAAGCCATTCAAATTTGAACATGTGGCAATCTGATACCAAAGGAGAGTAAAGGAGAGGGCAGAGAAGCAGTCACAGCCAAGTTTCTTATGAAAAGTTCGTGTTAGGTAGGATAAAGAAAACTATATAAGGAGGACTCTAAGTATAAAAGACATACTATTTAAAAAATGTTTTAAAGAAAATTTATTTATTTGGTACAAGGTCCCACTACACAGCTCAGACTCATAGTGATCCTCCTGTCTCGGCCTTCCCAATGCTGGGGTTACAGGTATGTGCCACCACGCCCAGTTTCAGGCTAGCACAGTGTGCCTGGGGCTCCAGGGCTGGCATGGCATGTGGTGCCCGGGATTGAACTCAGGTCCGTGCGCTTGCCAGGCAAGAGCTTAGACCACTGAACTGTTTCCCCAGCCCAAGAGATACACTTTTGCTACTAGAAGACTTTGTATGATAAAGATTTTGTGTGTTAGAAACATAGAGAAAATGGCAGAACTGGAAAGTTCAAATATGTTGAGGAAAAGCTTGCGGAGGATGCAGTTTATTGAAAGAAATATGTGTTTGCTTGTTGGTTTGGTGGAGCGCAGGCTGTTCCTTCTAAAAGCTTCTTGTTGCCCAAAACACTAGGGAGGGTGTGGCCTCACCCCACCAGTCACTCTTTCCCAGGTCTCAGCTCTCCTCTCTGCTTAACTCTCCTCTCTGATGACCTTCAAATTAAGTTGCTCATGGTGATGAGTTTTTCAGGTGTATGTTTATGTGACTGTTATATAATTGTGCTATGGTAGTTTAATATGCCTACATTTTATACAGTCCAGATAATGTCATTACAATAACTAGAGGTTACATATTAATAGTCTGTAAAATATGTTATATTTAAATATCACTCTGGTAGCAAAAAATGGTTAAAAATTAACAAGTTAGCACTATGAGTTCGATCTACATAGTGAGACCCTGTAGACTGTACTAAATACATAAAAAAAAAAAATTAACAAGTTAGGTAAAAGTTCCTATAGGTCATTTAAGAGCTTGTAACTAGATAAAGAAATCTTAGAGTTTACTTTATACTAAGATAAAAATTTAAATGTGTTTTGGAGGTAATAAACAAAACCTAAGGGATCTAATAGAATGATGTCATTGTGATTGTTAAGACAATGTGTCATGTTGTCCTTGATCTCAGTTTCCTATATAAAATTTTATAACTGTTATCTGTTAATATCCTCCAGGGATTCAACTTGTAGACAACCATGATTCGTAAAAATAAGTTTCCTGGTCATATTACATATTTCTTTTCTTAAAATTTTTTATTCATTTTAATGAGAAAACGAGATAAAATAGCAATGAAACAGTTTTGAAACAGTCACAATAATTAATACATTGCATGTTTTTGTCTTTGGAGTAGTTATTCAGAGGACAAGATGCAGACATGATATCTTGTCTAAATAATATTAGTACAGAACTTTCTTATTGAACTAAGAGAAATATATATATATATATATATATATATATATATCACTACAAAATGCTCCTTTATTTATATTCCCCTTTTTTGTCAGAGATGGGTGTTCCATTGATGGTAGAGAAGCTATATTTGGAGAAGTCTTTAAAGGCACTTTTCATACTTGATGCCAGTCCAAATATTGTAGGTACTTGAATTCAGCAAAATAACCCAATTTAGTCCAGTAGTCCATAATAGTAGTGAGTTACCAGCACAACTGGCAATTGTCCGTCATACTACATATTTCAAGATACTTGATATCTAGAAAGGAAAACTGATCTCCTGGGTGTTAAGCAAATGAGAGTTGGAGATCAAAGCCTAAAAAGTCCCTGGGCTAAGAAGACAGCCAACATTCTGGTCCTTGGCCCTCTAAAGTCAACAAGGTTCAGGACAGGAGAGAACCTTTTCACTTTGGCGAACACCTCCTGAACAAAGAAAATCTCAGTCTCCAGAGGACAGGAGTCAACCAGTGTGTCAAAAAGGGAGGATCCCCAAGAAATATATGCCTTCTATTCTTCCACAAAAAAGCTACATGGGCAAGCATGACTGTGACCCATCTTGGTTGCTAACACTGAGAGCAGAGCTGAGAGGCTGTAGACCTGGTTCCAAAAATAACTCCTAAACAGCCTTAAATGACCTCTTCATATTTGTCCCAAAAAAGGTAATTTTCATTAATCCTGATCTCACTTTAACTTGGTCTTAGACACCCAGCAGAAGAGGTACAACCAAAGACATATTAAAGTAATGGTAATAGACAAAACATCAAAAAGGAACTCTGGTCTCTGATCCCTACTGACAGTTCCTGCCTACACATGAAAACAGCCCTAAAAACCAACGGGTTACGATTGTTATTCTAATCCCTTAAAAACAGTATTTGGACCTGACTTCTTCCCAATCTGCTCTCCCTTCCAGGGCTCATGCTTTGGTCACATGTGCTTTAAAGCTGATGTATTCTTGTCTAGTGAAGAGATTATGTGCTTGATTTGTCTTCCACCCTTAACTTGCTCAGGCAGAAAGGACTTTTGACTTAGACACCACCCTTCATTTTCTAGTTCGCTTGTGCCACAGCCTGGTGACTACGTGCTGATTAAGTCGTAGAGAGAACAAACTCAGAGCAAACCGAGATGGACTCGCCACGCCTAAGCCAAAAGCACAGTGGCACTGCTGCAAAACCAGCCCCAGAGACACACTCAGCTAATCCTAAAGCCCATCTAACACTGTTTTCCTCCTCCCTGTCTTACCCCTCTCTGTCTTGTACTATCTTACCCTTGATGTCATCCAGTGACCCAATCCTTTAGTTTTAAATTTTAATGCATATTAAGTCATCACATAAAGAGATATGGCTACCCAAAGACAGTTAAATACAAGAAAGTACTTATTCTCCTTTGAGGAAGAGGTCCCCTCCTATACTGGCTTTTGGGTGTCATAGATACTTGTGTAGTGGACTATTGAATTCCATATATACACACATGATACTGGTTAGGTATGTTCTCCTAAAACTGCATATAAAAGAAAGATTTCATCATCCCAAAGTATGCCTAATGAGGAAAGGGGGGATGCTCCCTCCAAATTGTGGGTCTCACCAATGCAACCCTTAATTTTGATCATTGACAACCCAAAAGAATAGAAATAAGACCTTCAAATGTATAGAGATTATGAATTAGGAGTGAATGTCAAGGACAGAACTGCGTGGGTCACTTTACCTTATGTCTTCTCCAAATTCTTCTACAGCTTGTTCCAATTGACCAGACCTCTGCTCTGGCCCCTGGCAACACTAGACCCATATTTATGCCTGCCAATAGCCTGGCTCTAGTTAAAATAAATCAGGTGGCAAATTTAAGACAGACTGCATAAGTAGAGATTGGATATGGAGAAATGAATGCCTGGTTGAAGTAGATAAAATGTTCTGCATGAGCCCTGAACAAGAGCAACTGTTTGTATGCTACAGGGAGGCCACAGACTCAAGTGGTCCCTTTCCCTTTGGGATGGTCTTTTGACTCAGAAGGCCTCAAATACATGATAGTTGTCTTCCAGGACAGCATGCCTTGGGGCAACGAGTTCTGTCTGACATTGTCAGTATTGTTTTCCAAAGTCAGGGTCCTGTATGTTATCCCCCAAGGACTATTTGGCCATCAGAAGAGAATGCCAACTTCTTCTCATGCTTTGAGTGGCAAGAGATGGGATATTCTTAGGCAAGATGACAGGGTACAATAAGAGCTGGTCCTTTGACACTGTCCCGAACAGGTCATAATTCTGAGTGCCCTAACACTCTTCTGGACAAATGGAGTGGCACCTGCACTTTGGTACAATTCACTGGCCCTTTCATCCTCACAGGCCCTAGGACCATTCTGTGACAACTTCATAAGAAAAAAAAATAAAAGAGACCGAGAGCCCTACCTCATGTATATATTGACTCTTATCAGTGTCCTGGGGGTAGTTCCAAACAAATTCAAAGCTCAAAACCAGAGAGCTGTGGGAGTCTTCTTGTTTTGGTAGTCCACTATTATCTGAAATGTGTGTTAGATAATTACATTATTGGGCTGGGGAGATAGCTCAGTGATCCAAGTGCCTGCCTGGCAAGTGCAAGGACTCAAGTCTGATGCCCGGTACCACATGCCGTGCTGGTGCCAGAACCCCAGGTGCACTTTGGAGGCCACCGAAACTGGGCATGGTGGTGCAAACCTACAATCCCAGCCCTGGGGAGGGTGACACAAGAGAATTACTATGAGTCCAAGCTATGTAGCAAGACCCTATACCAAATAAATAAATATATAACTAGCAAGACTTTTTTAAAAACGTAATTACATTTATTATAATAAACAGAGATCCTGTTGATCATAAACAAGGAATGCCATAAAAGGCATAGATGAGCAGCCTGGGAGAACAGGCTAGCACTGGACATGATGTTGGCTGCAAAGGGTGTTGCTTGCTTGACAACAAGCATCCGATGTTACACACTCACCCCCAACAATATGGCCTCGATGTTACACACTCATCCCCAACAATATGGCCTC
>NW_004524712.1:3172749-3222041 GCF_000260255.1 Octodon degus
CCCCAACAATATGGCCTCGATGTTACACACTCATCCCCAACAATATGGCCTCTAACAGGACCTCACTAAGACCTTACAAGGATTAGCAACTCTAGTGAAGGAGTTGGCAACTTACTCAGGTATTAATGACCTCCTCACTAACTTCCTAAAATAATGGTTTGGTAAACAGAAAGACAGTAATAGCATCCATCACCACGTCCCCAGTCACAGCAGTGAGGGTCCTCATTCTCAGCACGTGCTGTGCCTTTCTCCATGCTGGGGGCTCACCCAGTCTTACAGAAGCTACTCTTCCCCAGGGCTCACCCACCCTACCTGGCTAACACGCTGCTGAGGGAGGAACAAGGCTAGCTCTGCTCACAGAGTTTGAAAAAAGAATGAGGATTTTTAAAGGGGAAGAAACTGTGGGCAACAGCAATTTCTGTCTTTTCTATCAAACAGGAGTGATTTCTTCTGGATATAGTAAGATCCGGAAAATTTGCACTCAGTTCCGATCCTGGGAACAGTTACAATCAAAGATAGCTTATCACAGGCCCAGGATTTTCTGGTCTCCATTCTCCCTTACTCCACTGTCTCTTTCCCTCAGCAGCCCCTCAATTCCCCTTGCATCTGAGTTAGCCAAAGAAGACAGATTGTAAACTTCCAAACCAGCCAACAGGAAAGAGCTCCTACATTAGGAACAAAAGGGCCAACCCTCCTTTGTCCTGCATGCCTGCTACTTCAGGCTTGTATCCTTCTGTAAAAGTAAAAAGCCTTGTTAAGATCTCCTGGTGTTTGAGTGCTTCATTGTTTGCATAGATAAACTGAGTCTGGGGGGCTTATTTCCAACATCAGCAACACAAGAATGCACTTCTGATGAATCAAAGCCCTCAAGTCATTAATTTACAACCAATAGAGGATGTCTAGATTTAGCCCACTTAGTACTCCACCACGGATACTGAATAGTACACATCTTCTATTGACAACAGTGAATATGAAGAGTAGGTTAAGGCATTTTCCACAATTAGAGCACCTCCATATCTGATTCATGTAAAAACCATCCATTCTAATGCCCAGAACAAGTAGATTTAGTCCATTAAGTAAACTGTTTTCCTTTTGCTACCATTTAACCTGCTCATTCTTTTGTGATCTTCAGAAACAAAAGAGCAAAGATCTTTACTTTTGTTACGTTGCAACTTTGGGCATTTATAATAGCTCTTTAAATATAGCAGGTGCTTGTTAATATTGTTTTGCAGATGCGGCTGATACTGATAAAGAGAGGCATGGGGGGAGAGATACACTGTGCTCTCCAGACCAACCACTTCCAGTTTAGGCAGAGAAAGAGCTTTTCAGAACTTATTCACACTCTATGACAGTGTGTCCGGATAAACGCTGACACCACTGCACAATGAACATTGTCCAGGAGCAGAATGATGTCCTCTGCCCTTCTCGCTGGAAAGGCTAGAACGTGCACACAAGTCCACTGGTGTCGGTACTCAGAGCTGGCTCATTGTACACACTTTACAGATGCCCACAATGACCTAATTCCACTCTATAGGTTTCTGGTGCAAAGTAACTGTAATTAGGCTTTCCAAGCCTGCCCTAACTATGGGTCCATAGCACCGTGCTGGAAGTTCGGGTTTTTTTTTTTTTTTTGTTGACATGGGGAGCTGTGTCCCTGAGATATAGATAGGCTCAGGCCATCCATCAGTGTGTTTCAGGCAAGGTCAACGGTGATCCAGGTTTTGGGCTCCATGTGGCCTTTCTGTTTCTCATTCACTTGCCAGATATCATGGCTGTTCTCTCAACAGGAGAACTATGCAGCGAGCTCACCTCTGCTCACTCAAGAATCTTGGCCACTGTGGTACTATCCTGCAGAACAAGTTGGGATAATAATGCCTGCTTCTCCGTTTCATTATTCACAGCTCACCATATGTCAGGTCCTGTTTTCCCCAGTTCAGGCCCAGAAACTGACTCCCATCATTGAAAGTGGACTTGCCTCTCCTTGAAATAGCTGCCAAGACTTTAGGGAGGTGGTAGAAACTGAGCAAAAATAATTTAACTCATTTGAGCTGAAAATAACTCGGTCCAAGAACTGCCTTCTGATGCCCGTGTCTCATGAAGATGAAGGTGTCTGCAGACTTGCTTTCCTTTGTGACTGGAGCTTTATCAAGGCTTTGGGACTCACTTCAGAATCATTAAAAACATGTTCATTAGTCTGAAGCACCACTCACCACCTGTGTATGAAGCAAATAAATTGGTGGAAACTCTTGATCCCTGTAGCTTGTTACTCCTGGGGCAGTCCTTCATTTATCTCCTTGGCATGCATGCACACTGCCAAGGTATTTTTGGGTTAAAAAGTTGTAAATATTCTAGATCAAAATATTACCTTGAGATTTGGCCCACCTTGACTTCCATTGCAGTGAGCAGGAATTTTGCCCAAGAGTTACTGAAGAATGAATTCTCTAGCTGAGTGACAGCTTGATATCTTCATAACCATCCTGACTAAGTTAATCCTTTAGCCACAGGACAGAAGAGCACCTGGGCTTGAGATTTCAATGCAGGATGCATTTTGAGCATAGAGTTCTCAATTGTAAGTAAGTAAATAGGGTCCTTAACTCAAAAATTCTTATTGAGAATCTATAAAATGATGGGGTAGGGAGAGAGAGAAAAAAAAAGAGAGACAGAGAGGCAGAGAGAGATAGACAGAGATAGACATAGAGACAGAAACAGAGATCCTTATGTCCCCCTCCTGCAAATGTACCGTAAATTTAGAGGACCAATCATTGACATAGAAGTACTTAACCTGCTTGTCAGTTGTTTTGGCTGTAAAGCCGTAAGGGAAAAAAAGGCTATTTTTAGGGCTCTGGCTTACTCAGAAACAGATAGGAAGAGTCTCCTGCCTTGAAGCTCTGTTGTCATTGCCTAGGACTATCAGAAGCAAGTAGCTGTTTGACGTCATTGTCATAACACCACTGCATTGTGGCCTGAGTCAGGATGGTGGCAGCGAGGTTCTAGCTCAGCCTCTGAAAGGACTTGGATCTGCTCTGAATTCCAGGTGGGTGGGTTAAAGCTACAAAGCTGAGACATCTGGCTTCTGTTCTTGGGTAACCCTTCTCTCACATGCGACCTCAGCTCAAAACTTCCTTCTGCGTAACGTGGGAGGAAGGATCACGACTATTTTGTAAAGTTGTTCAGAGAATGCACAGGACAATTTGGACCACACAGTTCTTGGCATATAAAAAGGATTCCATAAATGTAAGTTATTATTTTATTATGAGGTGTACTTCTTGTTCTCGTTTCCGAGACAGCTTTTATTGGCCCTTAATAAACAACAACAACAACAAAAAAATACAATAAAAGAGTTTTAACTGGCTTAAGTGGAATTTTTACAAAATCCAAACCGGAGTTCAGTTACCACAGAAGAGGAAAATTAGCATTTATTTTGAATATTAATGAAGAAAGGAGCACTTTCCTTGTTGTATATTTATATTCAAAATGCTACAACTCATTCTAGTGATAATTATTGAGTTTCCAACACTTATAGAAAACCAGCACATACAGTATGGAGATAATTGTCCCATTGGATTCTGAGGAGCCAGTTTTCTATAAATAAAGAATGCAGTAGTTATCAGTGGTGCTACATGTTAAAATTAGAAGGTAGGTAAATAACAAATAAGAGCAGCTTTTATTCATTATAGTCCTAATGCGTGTTAGGGCAAGTATTCTAAAACGGCACAGACTGTGGGAAAATTGTTTTTCCCCTATTGGAAATGACGTCTTTCTGAGCTCTGTTTCATGAAATCGGGTGAGGAGTCCACTGTGCACGTGCAATGGCCACCTAATGGGCACTGGATTCAGGAGGGGTTGACGGCAGGTTGTAGCTCTCTGTGCTCAGATCCGGCGTCTCAGCTCTCAATCAAGTACATTAGCACAGCTTGGAATTTTGAAGCTAGAAATGCACTGTGGAAAAATAAGGTCCTGGGTACTTTATAATGTGTCCATTCCAAAGCCCACTTTCTAATCCTTTGGGCTGAATTGTAAGATGAGACCTGAGAACAAATCTTAACATGGGGAAGTCTCCGAAAGGCTCACAAAATTCCAGACAAGCTCCTAGACCTTCTCCCTACCAACACTTCTCCCACCCAGCGGAGAGACCTGCAGCCACATGAAAACAAAATCTCAGGCTCACTTTTACTACAGAGCCTGCTCACAGTGTTGTTGTGGACTGAAGCCATTCTAGGAGTAGAGGGAGGCTCACCACAATCAATAACTGTCCAGGAAACACCCTGAGAGAAGAGGTAAGTGATTTATTGAAAAGGCACTCAGAAATGGCACACGGAAGGCGTTCCTTCTACTCACAGGAGCAGCACCTATGGGGAGCAGCTGAGCAGAAGCTCCTTAAGAATGTGGGTAACCTGGGCACAATCAAAAGTATTTAGAGGGAACACGATACCTGACAAAAGGGAGAGTCTGCTGTATTGAAAAATAGGGCCAAGGTAAGCAGCAAGTGATTGCAGACATGTGTGGGATGGGGTGGGGGCACAATAGAGAAAGCAAACTCACTGAAATTAACAGGCGGCCGGCGAGATGGCTCAGTGGACTAAGCACTATCTTAGACAAGCGCAGGGACTGGCATTTGATCCCTGGCACCACCTGCAGCACAGGTCCCAGCCCTGGGTGTGCTGAGCCTGGAATGGAGACTACGTATAGTGACACATGCCTGTAACCCCAGTGCTGGAGAGGCTGCAAACAGGAGGGTCATTATGCGTCCAAGCTGCATAGCAAGACCCTGTACCAAATACATACAGAGAAGAGAAAAGGAATTAACAGGGAAGAGAATTAACAGCCAGACCACAGACACACACCACACCCCTATGCCACCACCAGGAAAGGGCGGTACATGGAGCAGCCCGTGGAGAAGCAGAGGAGGAAAACAGTTCACAATGTGCTAAAGGTGTTTACTTCTGGCTCTGTCAACCAAAGAGAAAGGATTTGCCTGAGTCAGAATGTACTTCCTAGGAGGGAGGGTGAGCAGTGGGGCTGGCAGAGCCAGTCAACCAAAACTGATGGCAAGTTAGTTAACATGCTGGCTGAGGGGCACAGGGGACCGAGGCCTTGGAGCTCCCAGGGGCAGCGACCGTGCCAGCAGGGCTGCACCTTCCCATGCCTCTGACCACTAGCCGAGTCTCTGGTCTCCCACCAGGGGACGCCCCCTCTTCAGTTATCACCACTCCAGAAAGGGATGTTGTGCTTCTCGTCTATCTGGCCTAAGTGATAGCAAAGTGGTTCTCATGAAGTGGCACTCCCAAGAGCAATCACATCCAATGCCACAACTGTACTGAGCTTCCTCTTATTGTCCATGTGCTGACACATGCAGCAAATAGTAGTGTTTCTGGGTTCCTGAGTAAACAAAAGGGGAGCCCATATCTGGAGAGGACTCACCTGAGGTTCTGGCTGTCCAATCCTGTCCTGATCCAAGTTGGATCATGATGGGATCCACTGCTGCCCCTAAGGGGAGGCTCTTATTGCATGCTCTCAGAGCCTGAATCCTGACTCCAGACCTGGGGCCTCTTCTTCTTGGGCCGAGGGTGGCCGTGGCTTGCCTACACCTCCACTGAGCCAGCTTACTCTCAAATCAGCAGCTTCAGCAGGCCGAGAGCTTTAAAAGAGCTTGTGTTGATTAAGGACAGTCACTGTGCCCCACAGAAGTGTGGATCAACCTTGATTAGAGGACCAGGAACCTTCAGAAGATGCCTCATCCTAGCAGACAGCAGGCTTGTGGCTCCCGCAGGTGGCAGGAGCATCTGGCAAGGATCAGCTTGTGAGATGAGTCTAATGTTTAGGGCTGGGTCACTGCACGTCCATGGGGCACTGGCTGCCAGCCAGGTGAAGCAAAGGCTCAGAAGGCAGCCCAGTGCTTTGTGCTGCTTCTGGCTTATCAGAAAGGCAAGGAAATGACTTGGTAGAGGGAAGAGAAGGGAAAGCAAGTGTTTCTAGTAAGGTAGGTGGTAGAGCATAAGCAGCTCAACAGGCTTTGGGGTAATGAAGAAGGAACTTGAACCCTGCTTCCGCTGTTCACTGGCTGGCTGGTTTTGGCCCCACTTCCTCACCTCTCGAAGCCTCAGTCTCCTCACCCAGACATGATGCCATCTTTTTCATAGGGTTGTTGAATACATTAAATAACGTCTATATACAAAACAAGCAGAAGCCTATAGGGTTTCAATAAAACAGAAACTCCACTCTACTCTGGAAGTTGTTTAAAATAAAAACTGTGTTGTAGTGAGCTGCGTGTGTGTGTGTGTGTGTATGTGTGTATGTGCATGTTGTGAGTGTATGCATGGTGTGTGTGTGCTCATGACAGAGTGCTTGACACTCACCTGAAGTATCAGAAAAAAAAAAAAAAACTACAGGGAAGGAAGTTTCGTTTACTGCCAGGTATTCCCCTGAAATCTCCCTGCCTCAGGTCTAACACACGAACTCCAGGTGACCTCAGTTGCCATTGCTTCGTTTCTGGTTTCCAGATTTGGTAGGGATTTTCACAACCACGTGACATCTTTCAATATGAGACATCTGTGAGAGGGAATCTTCTATATTTCTGCCCTCGTTCTGTGCCTAGCTGTCAGGGCTGATATCTAGATGTTCCCCCACTTAATGTGCTCAAAGGTGGGATTTGGGGAGGTGGCTGGGTTACTGGTGTGTGATGCTGGGTTATGGGTGTGATAACTGGATTAGTTCACTGATTGGTATAACACGTGGATGGCGGGGAGGCTCACCCTGCATGGGGGTAGAAAAAACCAATAGGCTTTTATCCTGCTTGGAATAAAAAGGGAGAGGAAGGCTAATGGCTTACTGTCTCCTGCCTGCCCTTTAATAAGGTCTTTCTCCTCTGCTGCTCCCCTCTGCTGTGGAGCCAAATGACTACATACTGAAATCTCTACAAACTGGGAGGCAAAACCAATGACGCCTGCTTTCACTTGTGGGTGTTGAGTATATTGCCCCAGCAATGAGAAAGTAACTAGGAACTTAGCCTGTAGAGAACACTGAGTCCATTTTTAAAAACTGATCAGAGCCTAGTTGGGCCAGGATGAAAGGAACAGGAACAGGATGGGAGGAAGATGGTAAACAAATATGCAGCGAGGACATGATGTGAGTAGCTTCAAGCATGTAGACTCTTACCAGGAAAGAGAAGGAGAGTAAGAATGGAGGGAGGGAGGGAGACAGAGAGAGAGATACAGAGAGAGACAGACAGAGAGAGAGAGAGAGAGAGAGAGACAGAGAGACAGAGAGTGACAGAGAGTGACAGAGAGACAGAGAGAGAGTGAGAGAGAGAGAGACAGAGACAGAGACAGAGAGAGAGACAGAGAGACAGAGAGTGACAGAGAGTGACAGAGAGACAGAGAGAGAGACAGAGAGACAGAGAGAGACAGAGAGAGAGACAGAAGAGACAGAGAGACAGAGAGAGACAGAGAGACAGACAGAGAGACAGACAGACAGAGAGAGAGACAGAGAGACAGAGAGACAGAGAGACAGAGAGATAGAGACAGAGAGAGAGACAGAGACAGAGAGACAGAGACAGAGAGAGACAGAGAGAGAGACAGAGAGAGAGAGAGACAGACAGAGAGAATGAGTGAGAGAGAGTGAGAGAGCGAGAGCAGGACATCACATCAACAGAGGGGTGGCAAGGAACCACGGGTCTTTAGCATCCTGGGAAGCCTGGAGTGGAGGGCCAGTTGGTGAGGCTCAGCACTGTCTCCCAGAGCGCACTGCTCCAATCCAAGCTGAGAGACACTCCAGCCTCCTGAATAGTGATCCAGCCCCTGCGCCACTTGGGGACTAAGCAGAAACAGGGGGACAAGCAGAAAGGCAACAAAGAAACATACAGCGACTCTCCGACCTCACTCTTTGCCCTACTGATCGAGATCTAGCAACATGAATATGAATTTCTTGGGCTTTAGGGAGGTACAGAGGAGCAGGAGTGGGCAGGCCTCTGTGCGGGGGGCTGCTCCTTCCCGCCATGTGTCAGTAGCAGAATTGATAGACAGTTCTTCCAGTAGCCTCCCAATTACATGTGTGCAGCCACCCTGATTAAAAGCACAACAGATCTATTCCTGCGGTGACAATGGCATGAGATCCCTTGAATGGGGCTCTGGCTAAGCTTGGGAAGACTGACTAGATGGTGCAGGGACCCCCACTTCATATCTGTGAGTAGCGGGCCAAGGACCAACACCCATGCCTATTAAAAGGAATTCACCTGAAGATAATCTAGAGTGTATTTAGGGCTTTCTGCTAGATTTGGAATCCACAACTGCAATTTTCGCTGGAGGCTGGGTGTCTTAAACCTTGGTGTGCATCAGAATGGTTCAGGAGGGAGTTTGTCTTAGTTACACTTCTCTCGTTGCTGGGACAAATACCTGACACCCAAAATGAAGGCAGGCAAGGTTTATTTAACTCACAGTTGCTGCAGGTTTCAGTCCATATTCAGCTGGGTCCAAAGCAGAGCAGCACATAGCAGAAAGCAACCTTTCTTGGTGGCAGCAAAGAGCAAGAGCACAAGGGAGGGGTAGCTCAAACTAGCTCAAGCCGCTGGCTTCTTTTCCCATCTTATATTGCAATGTAAATTACCTGCCCCGGGGCGGTGCAGCATCCATACCCACAATAATCAGCCACAAGCTCCAGAAGCCTCCCCAAGCCTGGATGGGGCTTTGGGGACACCTGCACACAGAGCATAGCAGAGTTTAAAACACTCCTCCAGAAGACCCCACTCCAAACATCAGAAATTGGACTCTCTGCTCCTGATTGAACCTCAGAAGGCCTAGGTTCCTTCTGACTCTGTCTAATTAAGTGAGTCATCTAATTAATAACTCATTAAAGTAGTCATCTGAAAGTTGTATTTGAAGCGCTTTCAGCGTTTCTCATTCATTCTCTTATTTGTTCAAGCGACATTTTTAGGACACCTGCCACGTGCAGGGCAAACGCAGTTCTGGCTGCTGCGAGTACAGCAATGGCCAGAAAACAAAGACACCTTCCTGCTCACTATTCACGTGATCTTTATAAGACACATAAGCACACAGTTTGGAAAGAATTCTGCAGAGGAAGGTAAGGGATCTGAGTTTCCGGTTTGACCAAGCAGTCAGCTGGCCATCCCGGTTGCCCATGCTTCTGAACTTTGTGGACGAAGCTTTGTAGTAAACCAACACCCAAGAAGTCCTACAAAGATAGTGTGCCGATTTGCAGCTGAAGACACGCTGATGGAATGAATACCTTTGTGGCGGCTCCCATGCCAAGCGTCGTGTTGCACACCGAGGGAATTCTGACCCAGGGGTGTTTTCTACTCTAGCCCAGGAAAATGAATAAAACCCAGATCAGAGAAAACAAAAACACATGTGAGAGGTACAGGATTTTGTCAAGGGAGGGAAGCAGTCACGGCAGTGCAGGCTGGCACCCTGGTAAGGTGGGGATGGGTGGGGTGCAGATCTAGGCCTGGAAGGATGGGAGTGTGTGTGTGCCGAAGCCTTGCGGGAGAGCTGACAAGCAGAAACTGCACCCTGGGAAGTAGGTGGGAGGCCAAGCACATCCGAGTTCGAATCCTACTGTTGTTCCTTGCCAACTGTTACAGCTGGATAAGTTCCTTATAGGGATAAGCATATAGTTCCAACATGGAAACCAAAGGAAAAGGAGAGCGACGGCTGCCTTCAGGTGTTTTGGAGAGGGTTACAGGTCAGCCTTGGCAAGCTACGGGGCTCAGTGGACAGCTATCATTTCCATGGTACGCGGCGGAGTTAAGGAGACGGGGCCTTGCCCCTGGGTGGCACTGGGAGGTGCTTCCTCCTCTCCATCTCTGAGATACCACAGGCACACAAGAATTTTTTAAAAATCTCCAAACCTTTTCTGTTCATCTCCCTTAGGACTGGGAGGGTTGATGCGCAGCACCGCTTCACAGCTACACTGTGAATGGAGTGCCCTTATCAGAGAGCATTATCGGAAGGCTTGTGTGGCTGGAAGAAATGTTGCCTCTTCAGTTCCCAAGGTCACATAGGAGGGGCCATCTCAGAGGGTTTTCTGGGTGCGATTTCTCTCCCTTTTGTTTCGGGGAGAGAAGCTGCGGGGGAGGAACCCCTACTAGTCCTTGTCCCCAGTGTAAAGCTAAAAAGTATATATTCATGGAGTGGTACAGAGGCAGCGACCCTCTCTCCCTTCAGTCTTTTCTTCTCTTCATTTCCAAACAATATTTCTGTCTTTGGGAATGGCTTATCTTGCCATCTTCCTGGACATTCTCACATTTTTTACTTGCGACCTTTGAAAAATTAGTTGACTACCATAGCCCTCAGATACTTATTGACAAAAGAGGAGATAGTCCCTGCTACCTTATAGGGTGTAGCAGGAGGGGAGATGCCACCCTCCCTGCCAAAAGTTATCATGGACTCAGGAGCATTGTGCTCTATGCTGAGGTGAGATTAAGGTCGCAGGAGGAATTCAGGTTGCTGAGCACTGACCCTGAGACGTGGCGGCAGCTTCCTGGGTTATGTGGGTGGCTTGGTGGAACCCCACAGGTCTTTAGAAATGCTGAAGGGAAACAAAGAGTTCATGTAAGAAGGACTTGGTGTGAGACAGGCTCCACCGGCTGTTTTTGGCTTTGAAGACAGAGCGAAGGGCCATATGCCAAGGAATAAAGGAAAACCTCCAGACACTGGAAATGACAAAGACACAGATTTCTTTAGAATCTCCAGGAGGAACACAGGCCTTCGAGCACCTTGGATCTAGCCCAGTGAGAGCCACTGTAGATCTCTGACCTCCACAGCCATAAGAACAAATTGTGTTATTTTAAGCCCCCACATGTATGATAAATTATTATACGAACAAGAGGAGGTTGATACCTAGAAATAATGCGTGAGATATTATTATAGATAGCTAAGTTAGGGAGATGTATTATAGGCAGTCAGACAGGGCAGGCCCTCAAAGGAGACAGTGCAAAGGACAAGGACACATTGGATATGCATTCCTTGAGGCCAGGTCTCAGATAAAGATGGAGTCACTATACCTACGTACTACCCTGTGGGATAAACAATGATGACCGATATTCCAAATAGGTATCAGCCACCTGGGTGGAGGCTCATGACCTCCTGACCTGTCTCTTCCAGGAGGCGTTCCTGTTCTTTTCATGTATACTTGCTACATGACTTGCTTTCCATTGGAGTAATATTAGCTAAGCAATTATACTTGTAACCTTATTGGTTGCCCATAGTTTTGTCCACCTTGTACCCCCCTTGCAGTTTTGTAGCCGCCTCTTGATTTTGCTCTATAAAGCTTCCTTTGCGAAGTGGGTTCCTAGACAACTCTCTTTCTGGTTCCCCTCCTGTCTCTGTTAGGCAGGAGCTGTCCATTCCTCAATAAAGATTTCCTACTCTTCAGCTCTATCGTTCCTTACAATTCATTCTTTAACTTTAGGGAACACCAACTCAGCGTATCAGACATCTAGCAGCTTGTGAATTATAGTATTTCCCCTACATCACCTAGACATTTTATATAATCCCTATAATATGACAATGCTTGTCTAGATTTGTAACCCTAAGTAAGATGCTTGACTTCTCTGCCCTTCAGTTTTCTTAAGTAAAAAAGAGCTGTTGGGTTGCCATCAGAACTAAATGGCAACATGTATGATACATTAGAATGCTGACATGTGATAAGGTTCATACGAGTGGTGGCTGGTGGTATTACTATTATGCAAAGCATGCAGCATGGCCTGTAGCATGTTGTCAAACATAGTAGCTGTGATTACTTTTTGTAAGGTGAGGAGAAGGGAAAAGGGGCTTTGGTTATGGCTCTAGGACTTCCCATAACTACAGTGGCTCCAGTTATAATTGAGACATGTATCATATGCTGCAGGGGACCCTGACTTTGCATGCTTTGCTATGATTCTGTTTTAATAGGAATTGTATGTTTTGTAAAGGAAGATGATCTGACCTGGGTATTTTTTAGCTCATTTTTTAAAAAATTAAAAAAAATTTTTTTTTTTGTATTTTTAAGGCAGGGTCTACATGGTGTTCAGGGTCTCACTACTAGATTGGACTTATAGTGATCCACTTGTTTATAGACTCCCAAGAGCTGGGATTACAGGTATGTGACACCACGCCCAGTCTCAATAGCTGTCTCAGCACGGCAGGTCCGGGGACCAAACCCCCGGCCCCTGCTCCTGCTTGCAGGCACTTTAATCTGCTGAGCTATTTGGCCAGCCTGTTAGCTCATTTTGCAATGAGGTTTTCTTTCTGTTTCACAGCAAACAACCCCAGCACTTAGAGACTTCAGATAACCACCATTTTATTACAGCTTGTGCCTCACAGGCTCGCATTTCAGGGAGGCTGGGCTAGGTAGCTCTCCTGCAGCATCAGTGGAGACAGTCTTCCTCATGTACTTGGATTGCGCTGGCCAGAGGAGCCGGTGTCTGGCTGCCATTGCTCTTTTCAAGATTTCTCAAAGCTGGTAGCTTGGACTTCCTCAGAAGAGGGCTGCTGGTGAGTTTCCAGATATGACATTATCTGAAATGTGCAGCCAGGAGTCTTAAATTCACAATATTCTAGAGGTCAGAGTGATCACAGATCTTGCTTCGACTCAATGGGTTCCACTGAGCACAACTTTTAATGGGAGGAATGTCAAAGAATTGGTGTCCGTTTGCCTCTTGAGATTAACTCAAGGAGTGAAAAACAGAGCTCAGACTTAAGGGATGTGACAGTGTGTCTTGGGCGATGCAACAAACACTGATCTGAGGGTCTGCTTGGACCATTCTGGGTGGAGCTAATGGTTGTTGAATACCTACTGTTTAGAAGGCAGAGTGCCAGATGCTTTCCAATGCATACTTTGAGTCCTCTGAAAAGTAAGCCATATGCTCAAGCTAAGTGATAAACAAAACCCAGGGCCCCAAATGGGTCAACTGAGCATGAGTTATCTAGTCTCTATGGCATTTGCTTTCCAGGCCTGGTTCACAGAACCCAGGCTTTGTGCTTGCGTATTTCTGACTTCAGGAAGACAGAATGGCTTTGTAGGAATTCAGGTTGTCTTTGCATCTGTGTCTTAGGAGGACACTGGGAACTTTGAATCCCGGTCACAGTGGACCTTAAGTGAACTCAATTTCTAAAGTGCTCTGAACTTCTCAGAGAGCAGGAGCTCCTTAACTCTGGAGACTGGCCAGTCTCCTTGGTGGGTTTCTGCAACTAGGTGCATGAAACTTTGTCACTTGAGGCTTGTTCTTTGGATAATTAAAGCCAATTAGTCTCCAAATTTCTGTGTCTTCAGATTTCTGTATCTGAGGATGGGGCATGGCAGACTTGCTAGGGGGATAAGCATGATCCATTAATTCCAAAATTCTGGGACACATGTGCACAACAGTAGGCATGGATTATACATGGACTTTTTGCAAGAAATTGAGTGGGTTTTTGGTAGGATTGTCTAGATCAGAAGCCAGCCTGAGGAGTGGGAAAACTGCAGAGGCCAGTCTCCAGTGAGCAGTCCAGTACTGTGTTGTTTTACAGCAGTCTATTTTCATGCTGGAGAGTAAACTTGCTTTTTTTGGTTTGTTTGTTTTTTTGTTTTTTTGATACCAGGGATCAGACTCGGGACCTTGTGTTTGCTAGGCAGGCATTTAAGCCTCTGAGCTATCTCACTGACCCAGAATGTGCTTCATTTCCTATTTTTGTTGGCCCAAATTCACTCTGCAGAGCATGTTCCTTTCTTATAAATGTAAAACGTTGTTACCATTTGTGTTTGTCTCAACAAATTCTTTGTTCATGACAAGAAAAAAGAAAAAACCTAGAAACTACTTCTGGAAAGAGATTCCATCACTTCACACCTTGATAATGTTTTGGCACAGGCAGCCAGAGGTACAACCTTTTTAGGCATGTGTTTTGTTTTTTTTTCTGTTATTCTTGTGTTCTCTCTGAAATCTATGGACTAGAGCCAAGAAAGACTCTTTCTTTCTTTCTTTCTTTCTTTCTTTCTTTCTTTCTTTCTTTCTTTCTTTCTTTCATAGGTTGGGGATTCAGGAAACCTTCTCACAGTTCTGGAAAATTTCCCAGTGTGTCCCACCATGTGGGAGAGGAAAAGGAAACACATGGCCTCTATGCTGTTCTCAGCTAGTAAGAGGCCCATTGGTCTGCCTCAAGTTTAATTGCCCTTTCCTTTCTTCTCATTCTCATTTTCAGTCAGTCATTTCAGGTATAAGTTATCAATAGGCAGCCAGAGAGCCTGTTAATAGCCAGTTGCAGAACAGATCATTCAGGTTGCATGTGTGTGACCTAGAGCTTAATGTGTCTTTTTGTCTTCGACTTTCTGTTCTCTGTGATACTTTTCTTAGCTTTCTTACTCTTTTGGGAAAATTAACACATGGTGACTTGGTCTTTACTTGAATAGCCCTGTACCCCAATCTATACCTTGCGTGCTCCAAGTCTCATCTGTCTATTTTTGCTACATGGTCTTTTCTCTCCGGGTATCATTAGCGAGTTGCCTTCTCAGCACCTTCTTTCTTTCTCCCATGATGGTTCATCACGTGTTAGTCACATGGGTCAGCTATTTGTTCATCCCATGGGGCGGCCATGTGGGTTGACCAAATGGACTGGGCCATGATAGTTGGACACGTGAGTTGGTGACATGGGTCTGCCAAGCTTGCTTTTTTTTTTCTTTTTGTCACTTGGCTTCATCTTGACCAAGAAATAAGAAATCTTATGGGTAGGAACTAAATCTCTAACTTTAGGGTCTCCTTCCTGGAACTCCTTTTCTCTTCTCCTTTCAATTGGATTAGATCCCTTCCTTCTTTCTTCAAATTCAGTTAATTTGGAAACATATGCCTGATGACCTGAGCACAACAAGGGACAGCCAGAAAAGTTCCATCCAAGTGGTTGTGAGCATGCAAAAGTTGAGCCATCTTTGTTCCTAGACCTTTTAAAGGTCTTTAAAAAGTTATTTCTATCTTTACTTTCTTAAAAATGTTTACCCAAGTTTTTACTATTTTACTGTTGGGGTAAATGTAAGAGATACTGTTTCTCAAGTGGTTCCACCATGACTGTATAACAGTATCTCAAATGGCTAAGGTAGCCCCTGATGGGGTACTCCACCAAAATCTCCTGAGAGTTGCTTCTGAAGGAACCCCAAGGTGGGAGCTACTTCCTTGGGGTTATCTCTTATGTGTGTTTCAAGAGCTTAAGGAAGTCCCTGGAAGTGGTGGGGTCTATCCTAATCTCGTGAGAGTTTCTAAGAGAGCTACTAGATATCTCTGCCCTTCTCCCTAAAGTGTGAGTGGGCCACACTGCAGGGAGTTCTTAGGCTAAGAGAGCCCTAAGGGGACTCAACTAGGAAAGACACTAGTATTACTCCAGCTTCTAGAAGAGATGTCTCCTTAGTAAGTACTTGGGTCTCAGAAAGGACACTTTGTGGACTCACTGGGACTCTTCATTCTACATACGATATCACCTGAAGAGCTCCAGATCTACCTGTCCCCTTTCCCCTGAAGGAAAGTCCTGGGAAACACCATGAACAGCCCTCTACAATAACAATGAACTTGCCACTGACTCATGCACTTGACTTGCAGCAATAGATCAATGCTTCCAATTTGAAAAAAAGAACAACTTCAGTGTGGTCTGGGTCTAGTATGAACTAGAGAATGGTGTGAAATGGGGATAGAGTGGCAGTTTCAATTATGATATTACTTTTTAGTTAAATTTTTTCTGCATGAAGCATAGAAGATGAACCAAAATTCCTTGTGTTCAGGTTTTTGTGACCCTTTATTTATGGAAAAAACTATGGTGCTTAGAGTGGCTCCTGAGGAAGAGAGGGATGTATTTGATCATCCTGTCGTCAGTTCCCCACTGTCTCCCCCACTGTCTCTCAGGTCAACAGGGTCTCTTCCATCTGTTTAAGGAAGATAGCCACAGTGGGAGGGCTCCTCCTCCTGTACCTTGTCATCCACAGGCCAGTAAATCAGTCCTGCCCCCTTCCAGCATCTCAGGAGCTCCACCAGAGGCTAGTGCCCCAGAGAAACTCAGTATTTTCAAACATACCCCAGTTGGTGGACATGGCTTTTTCTGTGATCAACAGTTGGGGTCTAGATGAAGGTAAAAGGAAATGGTCTCAGGAAAAAAATGCAGACTGAAATCATGGCTGTCACCATTGGGAATGCTTCGGCACTCCCAAACTGTCCAAGGCAAAACCCAGGGCCAATCAAGAAGTTCAAGAAAACTGGACTCTGGGCACATGACTGTACCAAGTCACCACCCAGGCCTTGGTTCATGAGTCAGGTGGCTGACTTGCCTGACACATGGCACTGGAGGATTGGTTGTCTCTGCTCCCAGGGAGGTGCCAGGCCAGAAATATTCCTCATCTCTTACTCTAATGAGGGGGACTGAAGGGGCCCAGGGCAGCAGTGTCCCTGCCCATAGATGTCTCCATCTCCTCCAAGAAACCCTCGGTGACTCTGAATTCAAGGGCAAGCAATTTCAATTCTTTTGGGCTTCTGTTTTGATTTTCTTCTATGGAAAAATCTTCCTCTAGATCTATAGCCACACCTGGTGTCAAGGGAAGGAGTAGCTGGAACTTCTTTACTCCTATTTTGACATGTCAGTTCAAAGGTCAAATGTTCAACTGTGAGTTTTCAACTTTCCTAAAATGCCTAATTTTCCCATTCCTTTACTAGGAAGACATTTACTAGATTGGGGTCAGTTCTCCAATTTTGGCAAAGGCCAAGGTGGATTTTCCCATTGGGATTATGCCAGGTCATGCTTCTTAGACATCCCTGAGGTTACTATAAAGACTTGTGCTACTCTTAATCCTGCATCTTTGATGTTTATAGGCTCAGCAGTTAGCCCTCTTGTGAGCAGGTGATTTCTCAGACCTGTCCAAGCAGACAGGACACCAGTGATCTGCCCCTTCAAGGCCCTGGGGAGGTGTGGTTCATAGATGGAAGTAGTTTGTGCAAGGAGACCATCAAAAGGCAGGTTATACAGTTGTGAGTTTGCAACAGGTCACTGAGGCCAAACCCTTTTCCTCAGGCACCTCTGCTGAAAGAGCAGAGCTCATAGCTCTTAGCTGGGCATTGATTTTTAGGAAAGGGCAAAGATAAATAGCTACACAAACTCTAAATATACCTTTCTGGTGCTACATACCCATGCAGCAATCTGGAAAGAAAGGGCCTTGCTAATTAATAAACAATCATCTATGAATCACAAGGAAGAAATTCAACAATTAGTAGAGGCAGTCAATCATCTTCTCAAGCAGGGTACCGTCATCCACTGTAAGGGACACCAAAGAGACATTCTACATCTCTTTAGGAAATCAAAATGCCAATATGGAGGCAAGAAGGGCCTTATAGCCCCTTGAGACCCTGGCTTTATACCCACTTTCTGAGAACCATTAAAACCAGTCTACATTCCTTAAGATAAATAGACCATAGAATAAGGGGAAAATTAGAAAGGTATTCTGGTGGTATTTAGAAAACAAACTAAGCTTTCCTCAAGGGATACAGGGGAAAACTATAAAAACCTTCATCATTCTTTCTGTGTGAGAAAAGATGTTGTGTTGGAAACAGTCACTCACCTTTCCACAAGACTAGGACTAGAGGCAACAACTTGATTGGTTTACAAACTTTGCTCACTGTGTCTATGACAGCCTTGGCAACCCCTGACTATTTTATTTCTTAGTGAGAGGAGAGGGATGTATCTTGGGGAGTACTGGCAGTTAGACTTTACCTACATTCCACCACATGGGGGATTTAAACAGATTTTAGTCCTAATTGACCCCTTTACAGGCTGGGCTGAGGCCTTATCCACCCTTGTAGAAAAGGCTGCAAAGGAGGTAAAGGTGCTCCTCAAAGAAATTATTCCCCAGTTTGGGCTATCCCTGATTCTTCAGAGTGACAAGGCCTTCTTTTGCCTTTCAAATAACTCTGGGAGTGACAAAGACTTCAGGAATGAAGCATCATCTCCATCCTACATGGCTACTTTGGGCTTCTGGAAAGGTTAAGAGAGTCAAACAAGTCCTAAAGCAAGCTCTGGAGAAACTTTTCCAAGAGACACCTGAGACCTAGCTCCAATTACTGCCTGTAGCCCTCAAGGGAGTTCAAAACACCCCCCAAACTGGACTAAATGAGTTCACTTGGGATGTTATCTTTGAGATGCCTTTTCTATCTTCTGCTATGTTGGAAGACTCTGAGACCATGGGATTCTTACAATATCTTATTAAACTAGGCCAAGTACAATAGGCTACCCAATTGTATGGAAACAAAGTTCTGCTAGCCCTGGCCTAGGGGGACCACCTAATGTCTGCCACAGAGACCAAGTGCTCATTAAAACTTGGAAAGGTGGGACTCTCACACACCCATTAAAATCAAAACGGAAAGACCCATTTTCAGTGATCTTTGCTACACTCACCGTGTAAAGGTGACAGAAACAGATAGCTGGCTTCACCTTTCTAGAATAAAGTCAGCTCCACTTGAACTGTCTGAATGAAGACAATACTCAAAAGAATCAAGCTATTCCTGTGACCCTCTGGAAGACCTGAGGTTCCTCTTCAAAAAACAAGACTGCAGTACTGCGATGAGTCTGGATAAGCGAAGTCACTAATGACCCTCGTTTAGTACAGTTGGAGTGGGGACCTGTATTGAGACTCGTATTTTTAATTAGATCCATATTACGAGCAATCTCGCTCAGTCTTGGGTCTCAGGCCCTCAATAATTTATCTAGCATTCTACTTTGCCATGATTTCCTCTCCACAGGAAACGTGGAATTCGGATTTTCTCCTTATATCTGGATTCTATACTTCCAAGCTAATAATAAAGTTACTTTTTCTCCCCATCAGATATCTCAACAGTGACCAACTCTTTTCCCATTGTCTTCTGACAGGGTTCTTTTTCTTCAGTCCAGCCAATGAGCTGCAACACCCTAAGGTAGTTAAAGAGCACATAATCCTCAACAGGTACAGCCTTTCTGCAGGAAGTAGTAATGTGGAGATGGAGACCTCTACACCCTCAGCGCCTCATAAAGAACTACAGGGATCTGGGTCTCTCAGGTAGGTGCTGGCTGGGGCAGAAGGTACAACCTAGTAAGTGCAAAATCCCAGGACATATGAGCAGAACCACTGCACATGGATTTCTTGTGAGAACTTGAGGAGGTTTTAGAGGACAGCCTAGCTTGAGGTGTGGAAATCTCAAGAAGGACAGGGTCCACGGAAGTCACTGCCGCTGTGTTCTTCATTATAGTCCACACTAGAGTGTACTTCCTTCCTTACCTTTTCTTGACCCAAACTTACTCTGAAGAGCATATATCTTCCCCATTTTTAATAAATGTGAAACTTTGCTATCTTTTTTGCCTGTTTTGACCAAGTCCCTGTTCAGGACAGAAACAGACCCAGACACCACCTGTAGAAGGAGATTCTAGCAGCCCTTCAACCTGGCAACACCATCTTTTCAGCCATAATCAATTACTTTCTCAAAAGGAGGAGAATAAAAGAAAAATATTACAACCAGCCTGACAAGACTGAAAGGAAAACAGTGGTACTTCTGCCAAGTTGCCCCCCAATTAAGCATGGGGACAAATGCTGGTTGTCTGGGCAGCTTGATGTCAACCAGGCTCTCAGAGGATAGCAAGGCATGCAAGGGAACCAGGAGGAAAGCCAAGGGTCTGGCTAGAGCTACCTGTAGATTTTTCAGGATCCCTTAGCATCTTTCAAAGTAAAATCAACTTGATGCTGATTAAAGCTGAAAACCCCCACTAGCCTCGCATGCTGAGTGCTTGGCTCTAGGCCCCTGACAAATTGTTTTCCCTTTTCATGGTGATCCCTGTGAACTCTGGCTCGGCCTGGCTTGCCCATGGGGACAGGGCTGGAAATGGAAGCCTAGGTTTCCTCTCGGCACCTAGCTGTCAGAGCCATCCCTGAGCATCTCAGCGGGGAGAGACAAGAAAACATTCCCATCCTAAGAGCTGCTGTCTGCATATACAAATGGGCTGAAGAGCTCTCAGCCACAATAGATTAAAAAAAGGTCCACCTAGCGTCTATCTCCCTATGCCAAGTGCTTTCACAAAGAAGTTTCATTTCATGCAGCTCTGCAAAGCAGTGGCATTAAGCTAGCTACGATGGTTTAGGAGGACGCTAGAGTTCTGAGTTTAGCTACAAGCATCACTTTGCAAGTTTAAGTATGAGGCTTCTGACTCTTGTCAAGTACCTATACGTAATGCGGTGCTAACTAGAACAATAAAAATGGGGCTCTCGGGTACAAACCCTTAGAGTTATGCTTAGAGCCTGTACACTTGACCCCAAACAGGAATTCTTAAACTTTGGCAGTCAGGTGACTCTACTGACCCCCACCCAGAAAATGTTTTAAAGTAGAAAACAAAACAGAACTAGAAAAGAAAGCAATTACCCTGAAATACAATTATGAAAATGGTAAAGAACAAATTTATGGTACAGTAGAGTATTTGCTAACTCTGTTAATGCAATGAGCAGTAAGATTTAGCAAAGTTCTAACAAGTACTGCAATTTTAAGTAGTGGCAAATAGAGGTAAGATTTTGAGATTTCTGCAAAAAACAGCAATGTGGTATGAAAAGTGTCTGATATTTTAATTAGTGGCAAAGTCACAAGTAACTGCTGCTATTGCTGAGTCTGTTGCCTGTATTTATAATTAAATACTAAATTCTTGTTAGAAGTTAATGAAAACAAAATGTGGTTCCCACCCCCCATCCAAGTTCCTTGATTTTCTTGAATTCTTCCAGGTTAAGTACGTTGTATTTTTGTAAACCTAACCCCTGAGGCAATCCACTGAGGTGGAGACTTTTGCTTAATAGCCCACCTCACAGATGAAAAAGTAGGTGCCCAGAGAGATTAAACAACTTTCCCAAGGACACACAAGGTCACAGTCCATGTGGCTCAATACACTCTTTCTGTCTCCAAGGGGGATCTGCGGCCCTGCTGGGGTGTTTTGCTTCAAGAATTTTCCTTTCGGTTTTTTCCCCAGTCTGGTGTAGCACCTTCAGTTTAGTTGCTCCCCCTCCTGGAGGTTTTCTGGGCTGCTGGGCCCTACCCTCGGCCAGTGGATGGTCACCTTCTGGGTGCCACCTCCCAAGGAGAGCCTTCCCGAGCCTTCCACAGGCTCCGGCTGTTTCTCATAGCACTCACCACCCCGCCGAGTGAGCCTCTATCTGTGGAACTACCACCTCAACATCTGCTTTTTTTTGCCTGCACGGTGAAAATATGGGGCAGAACCCAGCCTAGTTTTGGCCACTTTTCTGTCCCTTTCTGGCCTGTGTGCCTGCCAAAGTGAACACAGTCAAAAATCATGGAATGAATGAACGAAGCAGAGATGCACCATGGTCCTCGCGTTACAGCCTCTTCCTCCCCACGACGACTGGCTGACCTGATCCTGCTGTCCCCCATGGTATCCTCTAATCAATAGCGACATTATTTAAATTGTGTTTATTCCATCAGCCCCACGGTCTCTCTGGACTTCAGACTGTCATTCTTTCTCTCCTCTGGATCTCCTGCAACTTTCTTTCAAACGTCATCTCTACCTTGAACGTCTCGTACTCAGAGGTTCTGGGAAGCCCGTGCTGACGTGTTGGGGGACAGTGCCCAAAGGCTGGCTCTCGTCCAAAGCTGTGGTCTGCTGCGAGGCGGAAGGCAGTGGGGTTTCCACTGGAGCTCACCACTTCTGCGCTCCTCTAGGAAGGAGCTGAGCCGCAGGAAGCCAACTTCTGGGCTGGCAACAAACGGCGCCCACTACAATGCCTAACGTGCTTTCCCAGGCAGTGAGCTTTCACTGGTACATGAGCACATTTCATGTCTGATCTTCCCCTTCTGCAGAAGAAAGACCCACTGGCTTTTTCTTTCTTTCTTTCTTTTTCTTTTTTGTAGCTAGGCTGAAAATGAAGCTGCTTAGCAGGGCTCATCTTCCCTTCTCAGTCTGCTGGGGTAGGGATAAGGCATTTCTTTGATCTATTTTTAGGGTGCTGCCCAATCCAGATGCCTTAAATCCTGTCTGTATGTTCCTGGTTTTTGGTCTCATATTTTGATCAATAATGAAGTAAACTACCACTTACCCCTAGGACTCCCACATATTAAAAACTCACAAAGAGGTCATGCTAGATTCAAGCATTTTATTAAATCCCTTGCTTTGAGCAGTTTGGTTACTTTTATATATATATATATATATTGTACCAGGTCTACTGGGTTTCACTATACAGATCAGACTTACAGTGATCCTCTTGTTTTGCGCTCCCAAGTGCTGGGATTAGAGGCATGCGCCACCACGCCCAGTCTTAGTCACGGTCTCAGTGCACCCCAGGAGCAGGGCCGGCACTACACTCTGGGAATCGAACCCCAGTCCCTGAGTCTGCCTAAGCAGGCCCTTTAGTCTCCTGAGCTATCTGGCTGGCCCTCATTTTGGTTACTTTAGATGATGATGGTGTCACTTCTCCTAGGGGCGAAGAAAATAGTAAGGCACTTTGAAGGATGTTCATTTCAACAAGTTTTCAAGATAATTCCCAAGGATCTCTGAAATCTTCTAAGGGTGTCTGCACCATTGAACGGGAGGGCATACCCCAAAGGGGCAGCCCGGAGCTTGGTAACCCAGGTCCTGTGGATAAGCAGGCGTGTGCGTGCTGTGCTCCTCACTTGCATCTATATGCGTTAAAGGGATTCCAGGCGTTGGAAAGAGCCCTTCAAATTGCAGGTGGTCAGAGGAGCGATTTTCTTCCTATCTGAACTTTACCACAAAGGTGAGCACGAAATCCCTTGTCACGTTCTTGCCATTGAATAAATTCCAATGGGTCGCACAATAGAGAGAGCACGGGGCTGCAGCCTTGGCTTCAGTCTTGCTGGCATGTGACCTACAGGGTGTCATTTCCCATCCTGCCTGACATATTTCCTTTCCTATAAAATGGGGATAGTACTACTTCCCTCTCGAGATTGTAGTGGGTACTCAGCTTCGTGTAAGACATGCAATAAACATTCACTAATGCCAGCAACTAAAACCCATTCATTGAGTGCTCCATCACCCTTCTGGCTTACTATTTAGGATATACTGATGCAGGGTTCCATACAATCTTTGTTATTCTGAGCTGAGGATTTGCTTGAAGGTGATGTGATGTGTGGGAGGTGGCCCAGTAGTGGCTGGAAGGACGGTCACTCAGAGCAGGTCACCTGGCCTCAGCCGCGGTGCTGTTCCTGCCAGGAGCCTGACTCTCTCCTGTGGAAGCATCTTGGAGGTCACTACATGAAGTGTGACACTTCCTAGGATTTGGCACTTTTAAATAGACTGGCATTCTGGAAATGAGGGTAGTTGTCTAAGTGATTTATAAAGAGCAGGGGCAAGAGTGGGGAAGTGCGCAGGACACCAAAGCACCACCACTCTCTCGAGTGCTCACCCGCCCTTGTCTGAATCTGAGGACCGCTTCATCGTAGCCTTGGCAAACATGCCATGCACACATCTCAGGGAACTCTGGAGAAAGGGAAGCCCCTGGAATGAAGTGCAGCCTCTCAGGAGAGTGACTTTGAAACGGTCTCCTTTGGGTGTCTCTGTTCTAAGGACTTCAGTGTATATATACATGCATGCACACATGCACACTTACATGTGTATATGTATGTATTTGTTTTTTTTTATTTTATTTTATTTTATTTTATTTTATTTTGTGGAACCAGGGATTGAACTCAGGCCCTTGCACTTGCCAGGGAAGCGCTTATTCCACTGAGCCATCTTCCCGGCCCCTGTATTTGTGATCAGAGCTGAGCCAGGTTGAGTCTCCTGAGTCCCTTGAAAGCAATACCTGGGAGCCTAACTTGAGCACAGGTGGTTGAATGGGAGATGGTTACAGAAAGCAGGTGTGGAAAAGGAGAGAGGAGATGGTGTTAGGCTTAAGATCTGAAAAGTACCCCTGGGACTCTTTGTGTAAGAGGCTTGGTTGCTCACAGACTTAGGAGAAGTGTTTGGGTCACAAGGGTTCTAGCTGGAATAGATTAATCCACTGGTGGAATCGTGACTCAACAGCATTCTTAAGAGGTTATGGAAACAACAGTAGAGCCTGAGGGAGAGGGGAGAAGGGCTTCCTCTAGAGCAGCCATCTAGGCCCAGCCTCCTGCTCTGGCCCTTTCTTTTGGCTTTGAGTCCTGGTTGCCATGGAGTCCACAGCTTTCTCTAGCCACTGTCTTCCTCCAGGACACTTCAGCCTCACCACAGACCTGCAGTATTGTAACTCCCGTCTCTGAGTTCATTTCCCCTAGTATTTAGTTACAGCGACAAAAGTTGGGGAACACAGATGGGGAAAGAGGAAAAGCCGGTAGAAATGTGATGTGGGCTACTCCTCAGACTCTCTTGAGCCTCCCAGGAAGTACACAGAATGCCTCCCAGGATCATCCCCAAAGGACTTATGTGCCTGTGCCTGTCCCCATTGGCGAGGATGCTGTCCCTGGTGGCAACTCGCCGACACTTCCAGGGTGCACCTGCTTGTGTGCAAAAGGAGCTGGAGCCATCTGGCGGAGCCTCTAGGGGGCAGCACCAAGGTGGAGGCAGGAGGTCTGAGCGCCTGTGCTGCAATCTAGCCCAGACTAGGCTAAAATCCGAGGAGGGGTGACAGGATAGTGCATCTAACTGCCAAACCAAGAGAATTTTCTGCATCTCGTAAAAGGCAAGAAGCAACAGTCACAAGACAAGGAAACTGATGTGGAAAGAAACTTGTGCGTCAGCCACTCATGAATGGAACTAGTCACTCCTGGCTGATGAAGAAGAGCTTGCCTAATCCTTCTGGCCAAGATCCATCCATTGGCTTCCACAAGTTTGAAGAACGCAGCTCAGAGGTCGGATGACGTACTTGTCTTCAAGATGTGGCTTCAGCGGTTGTGATGGGGGATGAGGTAGAGTCCCATGCCCACATCTACCTTCTTTTTTGGGCTTGGGATTATTTAAAATCTTTAGTTTAAACATGAATATTGCTGGCATTGGGAAGACCAACTGGTCACATGTTCACTCACATAGTTATTCATGAAGAGTTAATGTAGACAGGTATGGCTATGCCTGTAATCCCAGCACTCTGGGAGGCTGAAGCAGGAAAATCCTAAGCACAGTCCAGCCTGGGAAAATAGGAACCAAGAGAGACTGTCTCAGGGTTTTTAAAATCATTTATTTATTTATTTGGTATAGGTTCTCACTATGCAGCTTGGACTGGTAGTGATCCTCCTGTCTCAGCCTCCCCAGTGCTAGGATTACAGTGGTTTGGGGATAGCATGGCATGCCCAAGGTTCTGGGGCTAGCACAGCGTGCAGTACTGGGGATCGAACTCAGGAACTTGCGCCTGCCAGGCAGGCACTTAGCCCACTAAGCTCTCTCCCTAGACCCTCAAGATTTTTTTAAAAAGGGCTGAGGATATACCTCAGTGTGAAGGTCCTGAGTTCAATCCTCAGTAGCACACACACAAAGACACACCGATACACACACACAGAGACACACAGATACACACACATACACACACACACACACACACACACGAGAACCTGTAAGGTACCAGGAACAAAACATGGGCTTAGGTGGGGTCAAAATGGGAAAAAGGTAGAAATGGATTCCTCTGAAAAGCTTGCTTAGCAGATGCAGGGAGATGGGAAACAAAAACGAGTGCGGCACTGCCATGAAAGCGCAAGCTAAGATTAAATGCTGTAGGTGAGCACTGGGTCAGACAAGTGCAGCGGGTCTTACAAGAGAGGTTCTAGGAAGCGGGGCTGGAGGGGAGGTGTAGAGAAGGGGGACTCCCAGCCTGAGACTCACAAGATCTGCCTTATCTTCCTACAGTTCATTTCTCCAAACACGCAGACATTTCTGCTTCAAAAAAAAATCTGGACCAAATCCCTCCAGGTACAACAAAACCACACAAAGCCAAGAGCACGACAATAATGGCGACATTATGATTCAACAGTTTGCATTGTTTTGAGAAAGAAAAGAAAAGATCAATCTGGTAGAAATCAAACTGCTGGCTGGCTTGGACGTCGTTCATGAATTAAGAGCCTCTGCTAATCGCTGCTGGTAGATATTTATCACAGGTACGTTTTACAAGATGAATTCTGTCACTCGCATTGGCAGCTTCTCACCGAGTCCCACCAGCAGCTGCAAATATGCATTAATAAAATTTTGTTTGGGTTCCCACTTGCCTCTCTCCGTCCTCCTGCTCCGTGCATCTGAACGGTATCATTACCAAGTGGCACCCACAGCACGGAACACAAAGGCAACTTGGAAGTTTTAAATGAAAACAGATGCTGAGAAATGCCATTATCCCATGCATGCTCCAATAAATAGCATTAACATTTCTAAGTGACAGGCCTCCAAATTGGACTGTGAGGAGCTCACATTTACAATTAAATGGGGGACTTATCCTCGGCATGCCTGGGTTCTACAGGTGGCTTGGTGACAGTCGCAGCTTAGTGTTTCGATTTTACTGCTGCTGCTGCGAGCCAGCTAAGCAGGGATTGGACAGGTAGGCACTTAGGAGGTGCGAGTGCCAGAAGCACTCGCGGTCTAACCGCCTGGATGCGAAGCTAGCTTAGCCTAGCGCTGAGTGTGAGAGCTCTTGAAATGATTTCTGCACAAACAGTGTCCGCCTGGAGCCAAGCGCTGGCGTCTCTGCTTCTGTCACTAATCGCTGGATCTGTACCTTAGACAAGAGGTCATTTTTCTAATTACCAGAGCCTTACTTGAGGAGCACAGAACACGACTTCTCACGCTTTCACAGACACGGGGAATACCATCCCGGCGTTACTACTGTGGCCCAGGTAGTACAGATCCCAAACCTCAGCAAAGCAGCTAGGAGCATGGCAGAGGGTGCGTGGAGTCTTGTCTTTGTCATCTACCAGCTCTCTGGTCCTAAGCCAAGAGTCTGTTTTGTATGAGTCTCATTATCTGCCTCTGTAAAATGGGACAATAGTATTTATTTCTGAATTACTGGATGAGAATGCAACCCGGTGATTATTTGGCACACTTGGCATGCCCTGATCCTTGGAATGGTGCTTATTCTAGGATCAATTTTGAGACGACCACTGCACTGCCTACACCCTGGTGCAGGATTGCCTTCTCTAAGGTGATGCTCTGAAAGTGCGGCGGGGGCAGGAAGAAATGTCAGGATCAGTAAAAAAAACTGAGGGCACAGGCACAGCTTTCTTGCAAGGTGTATTTATTGTGCAGTACGTCTCACTCTCCATCCATCCACCACCTCTTATCCTGAGTGGTCGCTTAGGCTGTCAGCTGACTGTGGCCCACCTTGGAAACACTCTTTTGCTCTTCAAGCATATTATTAAATATACATAAATCTGATGGCATCCAGTCACCTTAGAAACCATAAATGCAGCCCTCCTTAACTAGCTTAGTAATTAAGAACTGTAGATTTGACTGACATTTATCCTGAACTTGTAGGTTGAACCAGGCTATATAATAACAGAATATTTTTATTTTCTGTTTTTGCTTTTGCTATCTGATGTGTCCTGGGCCAGTAGTGTTTTCTGAGGTGATATTAATATATAGAAGGTGGCCAAAGAAGAAGTGATGAAGGCGGGAGCAGGAGGATCTCCAGTTTAAGCCCAAGCCCTGCCTGGGTAACTTAGTGAAATCTCTCTCTCTCTCTCTCTCTCTCTGTCTCTGTCTCTGTCTCTGTCTCTGTCTCTCTGTCTCACCTGTCTGGTCTCCCTATCCTATTCAAGTAATTTCTATTTAAGTCTTTGTATTGACTTATTTTATAATATTTAAGTTTTAAAACTGAAAAATTAAATGTTACTTCTCTATCAAGTACTTCTGAACTTTTATGAATGTGTATTTTTTATGTTGCTATGGATGAAACCCAAGGCTTCACACATGCTAAGCAAATGCTCTCTACCACGGGCCTGTATCCCCAGCCTGGCAACTACTTTAAAGATGAGGAAAATGGGCTGGGAAGATAGCTCAGTGGCATAAGCACTTGCCTGAGAAGTGCAAGGTCCTGAAGTGATCCCTGGCACTGCAAAGAAAGAGAGAGAGAGAGAGAGAGAGAGAGAGAGAGAGAGAGAGAGAGAGAAAGAAAATGAGCTACATGTCCCAAATTCCCTGGCATGTGAGAGTCTGAGAGGGCTGACAGAATCAAATTTACCCATAGCCTCCACTGCACAGAAGAGTCTCCATAGGCGTGCGCACCACGGGTAGGTGTTTCTTCCCTTGGCTTAGTGTGTATTAAATGAGCATAACCAGCTTCTACTGATGTGAGGCTGAGGGGTCAGTGGATGTTTGTTTTGAAAGTGAGATCTTCACAATGATTATATGCTCAAGAGCTAAATGTGGTGGAGGAAATAAACATGGGGAAATTATAATCACTTTAGCCTTTTTTTTTTTTTTCTTTTTTGGTATTTAGCACAGGGTCTACAGGGTCTCACTACACAGATTGGACTCATAGTGATCCTGTTTTCAGCCTCCCAAGATTACAGGAATGAACCACCATGCCCTGTTTCAATCACCCGTCTTAGCATACACTGCGGGCGAGGCTGGCACAGTACGCGTGGGATTGAACTCTGGTCCCTATCCCTGCCTAAGCAGGCACTTTAATCCACTGAGCTATCTAGCTGGCCCCTAACCTGTACTTATAAAGTGACCCCCAAAAGTGCATGCACAGTGCCTCCTCCCACCCCTAGTACCTGTGATTATGCTGAGGAAAGTTTGAAACAGAAATGCCCACTTGTTTCATTTTTGCTCGATACTGGCGATTGAATTCAGGGCCTTCACACAGAGCTACGTTCCCATTTATTTTGAGACTTTTTTTTTTAGGTCCCTGCATGTTCAAAACTACTAGGAAGCTGGATGTGGTGGTGCACACCTATAATCTCATTTGTTTGGGTGACTGAGGCAGGAAGATTGCAAGTTCAAAGTCAGTCTGGGCATCTATGTAAGACCCTGTCGCTAAGTCAAGTTTTGAAAGGGCTGGGGATACATCTTAAGGCTAGAGGAGGACTTCTCTACAATACGTTAGACTCTGCGTTCTATCTTTAGCACTGAAAAGCGAAAACAAAAAAGTAACTACTCAGAGCCAAACATCTCATTATATACAACCAGGAGGAAGGGTACATTTGTGGTGCTACAGTAACACTCTTGCAAATATATGCTCCGAAAAGCTTTTCATTTCAAAGGCTCCTGATCACAGAGGTACCATCGGCTTCCACACGGGGAATGTCTTAATGAAAGGATGTGGATTTGAAAGGGTCAGCTTGGTTCCGGATGCAGCAGTTGCAAAAATGGAAAGCCTCTTTCTTTTTCAGTCTGGACTCCTTCCCCGTGCTCTTCTTCAAGGACCTACAAGTGCTCAATTTTGTGTTTCTGTTTGGTAGGCAGATCGCAGCTTCCTTTTAACATGGATTTGTTCAAGTAGACTTCACCAGGGTGCACAGATCCAGGTATGTTAAAATAATGTCAAAGTTCTGAAGGAAGCCATCCTCAGCGCAGGATTCTGAGTCTCAGGCTGCCACACCACCTTTAAGTCAATGAGATGTGTCCACGAGCAGCTGTCCATGGACTCTTCTCACTGCTGTTATCCTCATAATAGGATCACTCAAGTTCTCTTATCTGGTCTTCTAGATGCTCTGTTTCAACTATTTCAAGCCAAAGTGATTTGTCACACATTTCCTGCTACAAATGGCCTGAGCACTCGGCCAACCTGCTTTAATAGGGGACTCATCTTCCCTTTTCTCACTTAAGTACTTTATTTACAGAGGTAATGAACCCCCAAGAAGCACAAAGAGGGCAGACCCACACATTGCCAAACAGCACACCCAAGTGCACGTTGAAACAATCCAGTGGCAAGCTGAACTCGCTGGAGGTTTGCAGACCAGTCTGCTCCTGAAGCTCTGTGACAGAGCGGTTCATGCGATTGCTGCTAGCTGTACAGCATTTGCTAACTGTGTGTCTCCTTTGCTACCCTTGGGTGGCTCCCAGCTCAGCAGCACCCTTGGAGCACCAGCAGCATTCCACTGGAGAGCCCTAGGACGAGAGGCGTGAGTGTTTCCTCCCACTGAGAAATAGGCAAATTGAAATTGCTTAGTGAAGACAGCTGGTGACATGCTAACAAGTAGGAGGGATGTCCGCCCTCACACCTTTAGCCCTCCGAGCCCGGCGTGTCTCCAGGTAGAAGGACAGGCTGCCGACACACGAGGCTCCCTGCTGTTGCTCGACAAAGCTTGACTCTGAATCATACACAGACAGCCCTGTCTTGCCGAGGTTCTCATTTCTCTTTGCTCATTGTTTTTACAGATCTGATTAGGTCTTACACGCCTGAAAATGAGATTCAGCCGAGATCTGACTCCAGCTTGTGAAGGAGAATTAACACCCTGCTGCTTCCTGGGGCTTCACTCTTTCGAAAGTCTACTTTTGATTTCAGCCTTCAGGGTCCACCACTTTTCCTGAAGCTTCTACTGCTCTTTGCACTGGAGCCTCCAAACATATTCACCTATATTTGGACTAGGGCTTGGGAGAAGTTTTTGTTTTAACTTTGTAATTATGTACCAGTGATAGCATGTGTTTCACTTCTAAGCCTAATGTAATACACACAAAAGTGTAAATTATGGTTGGAGACCAGCTCTTTATCATTCCTGCGGCCGTAGGGTGGGGCCCGTGTTCCCAGTGCGTGACCGTAGTTTTTCAGGCTGGAAGCTGAGGATGCCAGAGCCTACAAGACCCAGAAATTTGGATGAGCATTTGGTTTCTTTCAAAGGTTTACTGTTCATGTGACCCCAGCCACCAGAATAGGTCAAAGCCAGGATGAAGCAGCTGATTCAGATATTGGCTAACAACTTATCCAGGCTGATGTGAGGGGAAGGTCTGATTCATAAAGAGAACGTGGAAGTTATTTTCCTCTTCTGAATTGCCAAGAATCCTATCAGATGCTGGCTTCTTGGCAAGAGACAGAACAGAGCAGTGACACTGTGGATCATTTCATTTGCTCACTACTGAGAAAAAATGCGAAATGAAATCACCCAGAAACATGAAGAATACCATTATTAAGTATTATCCTGAGATGTGCTGGCTTGAAGCTTTGCCAGCTAAGACTCTTGCCCTATTCCAATTTGTAAAGAAGAGAATTCTGCGCAGACCCAGCACCCATTTCCTGGGGTCCCTCCTCGGCGCTACACACCACACAGGCTGTACACAACTGCACAGCCAACGGCACACATGAGGACACAGCTGACAGCGTGGCCCCTCGCCCCTCCCTCCATTCCAGACATATTAGGCGTCCTCCACAGCTGGCACGTAATTAGAATCTCAGAGCAAGCAAATCATTGCTTTTTTGTGTGAGTTCCTCCTACTGATCAGGCCCAGAGCATAGCAGCTCCACCCGCACGACAACAAACATACGACAACAAACAGATATCAGGCGAAGGAAATAGACACATCCATGTGGGCTGTGGCACTGGCTGCCCTGCCACGTCCCTCCTTTCTGGAGCTTGGCTTGGCACTTTCTATTTTGATCACGGTCGAGGTGTCCAATCAAAGTCTGGTGCTTAATCCTCAGCAGGTTGAATTCTGCAGATTTATCGCAAATAATTTTATTCCATACAGAAAAACTACGAAGCAAGAAGCAAAGGCTTTGGAATTTGTCTCTTCCAGAATTTTCAAACAATTTTTTCTTAACATGATTGACATGGCCAGTGGTTTTGTGACCACTGGTGAACACTAAGTGGCTGCCAACAGATCTACAGTGTGGTAGAAAATGTAAAACGTGTGACAAGCTGGCCTTGAATGAAAGGGAAAATGACATGAAAACAAACTAGATATGAGCCAGCAAGGAAAAGAAAAGAAGCCCAGAGAACACAAACTGAATTGGAGCAAAGGCAAATTTCCCTATCAAAGAAAAATTTTAACCCAACTTAAGCTTCCTACAAAGCCTTTCACTCTGTAGGTGTTCAGTGCTAGAGGCAGAATGAGGGCCTATTTGTGGCCCTCAGGACTACCCTCTACATGGGTGGTATGGTGGGGCCAATGGGCATGGACAAGTGCAAGAAGGTGTTGGGGGGACACCAGTTTTGTATGGGTGAGCCTATGTATGAGCTGGATGTTGGAAGATAATGTAAGGAGTTTATTCACTTTGTCCCCCCAAAGGCCTAGACTTTATTGTGTCTCGGCTCATGTCTCTAACCCCTTCCTTTGCCTAGGGGCCTTGGCTCACACTTGGATAGTCTGACAAAGTAATTCAGATTGAGGTTTAGGAACAAGAGGCCTCAGCTGGGCTCCGCTAGGTAAACAACAGGTCAATGAATCCCGTGATCAATTAGCTATGTCTCTGTAGCGCAGCCCCAATAAGTACTCAGGGCCCTGAGGCTCATGTGACTGCCCTTGGCAGGCAGTCTTCTCCACAAGTTGCTGGTCACAGGTGCCAGGCAAGCCCCTGCCCTGACACCATGGAGAGCACAACCGAAGCTCTGATTGCTGTCCTTTCCTTGATGCTGCCCTGTGTACTTCCTGCTCTGAGAGACTGGGACCCTGCCCCTGCAGTGAACCTCAAGGACAATTACAGTAGCTCTCAGCAAGTTTTGTGAGTCCTTTTAGAATACTACTGAACCAGAAGATGGTCCTGGGTTCCCTTCTGAATGCTCAGATAAAGCCAGAAGTCAAGGGATCTTTGTGGAGACTGCACAGTTAGTCTGACCCACAGAAGGATGAATGGGAGTTTGTTGGGGAGGGAATAATAGTGCTGAGGGATAAATATCACATCTAATACCTTTAAGGTTTTTGCTTGGTATAAATCCTGACTCCAGCAAAGCCTGAGTTAATAGCTTTTGTTTCTCCTACCAAGGAGTCTAAGGTATGTGATGGTCTGAACAAAGCACCTGTGAGACAGGAGAACACACTACCTACAATTAAGGGAAACCAACCAGTTCAAAAAGTCTTTGCAGTGTAGACAGTCAGAAGATGCTTGGCTGAGACTCCTAGAAAATGGTGCTCTTTTACCTTTCCACTGGATGAAAGGGTCGAGTGCCAAGAAGGCCGGCTTTTCTCTTTGTACATACGACTTGTGGGGAGAACACCTCATTGCAGAATGAAGTATAAAAGGTACATGATGGCTGAGCCCACAGATGGACATTGTGCAGGAAGGTGTAGCTGCGAGTGCTTCGCGATGAGATTTGATACAAGACCACCTCCTTTGGGGAGCCCTCCGTGGACCTGGCATGCATGGAGACCACAGCTGCATCTTCTGGGCTCCCTGCACACACCTGCTGGGCATCTCCTAATGGAACAGGAGTCTAACTTTTGTGCCGTTCCCTGTCAACCCCTGAGACCTCTCATGTTAGGGTCGGTGTGGTCCTTGCTTTGGCATTCTCGAACTTGGGATGTTGACGACACACATGGAGTGTTCAGCAAGTAACTTTGGTCAAATGAATAACTGAAACATCACTGGAGTGGCATGGAATAGAGGAAGGATGTTCTAGAGGACGAGACCATCTGGGTTCAGATCTTCAATGTGTGGCCTTGGACAAACAACACGACAGTATTCTCTAAAATCCAGTATTTCAGCTAGGAAATGTGCCCAGTAATAACAAGGGAGGCAGCGCATGTGAGAACGTTTGCTCAGTGTCTGATGTTCAACAAATATAATTAATTTCTTTTTTTCTTGGTGAGAAAAAAGATGGCTTTCAACCTCAGATAATATTTCAAAATGCCAGATTGAAACCTAGGAACTTGCTTCATAAGGAGCCCTCCCTGGACCTGGCATGCATGGAGACCACAGCTGCATCTTCTGGGCTCCCTGCACACACCTGCTGGGCATCTCCTAATGGAACAGGAGTCTAACTTTTGTGCCGTTAGCCCAGTGGGAATAGGGACCTAGTTAGCTGGTGGTTGGGGTCTCCATTACAGGATTGCGTCTAGGAGAACGCAGAGGTACTAGATTCGAAAGAGCTCCGTTTCCCACCCTTCTTGATCCCAGTGATCACGGAGGAACTCACCTGGTGTGAAAATATCAACAGGGGGAATAATTGGCACCATTTCCCCCGCACTGAAGTATAGCGAGGCCAACTGAAAGTCATTTTTCAAAAGATGTCAGTCGAATGGCAATGGTATCTCAATGACAAATGATTGTGATTAAAGGTGATTTTGTCCAAACACAACATGACCTCTTGTGCCAGAAGCCTTGTTAATTTCACATGGGACAGAAACTTGCTGTCTGTATCTAACGACTTACAGTCTATAGCCAGAAATACATCCTATTTCTGAAGCCAGAAAGAGCTGCCATGTACAGAAATACGGTTAGGATGTAATCTGTGTGTGAGTGCATGGTTGATGTAGCATTATCTTGGGTTATTTGGAATTCACATTATTTATGTTCCTAATCCCATTCCTGGACCTCTAAATCATTGCCCATCATTCTTCTAACAAATAACAATAATACAAAAAAATCTTACTCAACATTATATTTGGGCATCATCTGTCTGAAAGGTAATAAGATACAGCAACTATAATGATTGAAATGAAGGGAAAAGATTGTTAATATAATAGAGGTTTCTACCAGGCATGCCTTAAATCAATGTGTAGAAGCAATTTAAACAACCCGTCCTGTCATCATGTTTAAAACACATTGATTTCTCTCTTTATTCTTCCTGTTGTGGTTGATATCTCTTAGGTTGTTTTTCTCCTTCCTGTGAATTTGGATAGCAAGCTAGAAGAAGAAAAACTTCACAAAGCATGGCTGAAATAACCTGAGTGTCAGTCTTGCTTCTTACAATATTTCTAATAAATCAAGGGGAAAAACAAATCTGTAGCATTGTACCACATCTGACAAATTGAAATTAAACTGCGCCAGCTCTGGAGCATCCAAGATGACTTGCTTTTATACTTCTTCCTTGTCAACAGTTCACAGGTAAGAGAGGATGGTAAAAGGCTATATTTTTAAAAGAATCCCCTTGAACTGATTGAAATGTGTGATTGTAAACCCCAAGTCCATATGTGGTATGGAGTATAAGTTCAGGCTTATGGTAAAAATAAATATGAATATTTTTTGCATATACGTGTACATACATTTTTCTTTTTAATTTTAAAATTATTATGTTGGAGAAGGGCAAATGGAATTTTTGCTGGCACTGAATTTTTTGTGTTATCAGCTGTCAGGAAGGAAAAATGCATAGTTGTAATAAAGGGAGTAAATATATGATCCATAAATAAAGAAAAATGGGACTTGTTTGGCATTATAAAATTTTAATGACTTAAGGTAGCAAAAACTGCAAGCATATCCCCTTCCTCTCATGCTCATCCTCTATCCAGACTGTACCTCTCCTGTGCCCACACCAAAGCCTCTGAATGATGCTTCCAGCTGGAGAGACCCAGCGTATCGCAAAGGCAGTGGTGTGCCCTCAGCCTTTCGGCGAGCTGGCTTTCATTCTTTGTGCAGGGGGTAAGGTGAAGAATATGTCAGACTCCTAGCCAACAAAATGCCACGGAACAGTTTTTCATGAAAATAACTTTCACGGAAAGTTACTTTTTGTCTGTTTCTAAGAATTTCCATTTGCTGATGAAAAATAATGACCAGGATAATCAATGTTCATCGATCCCACACAAGATGACGGGGTCAGGGTTGGGTGCAGGAGCGCAAGCATGAGGGAGCAGGACACGGCGTCCACAGAGCGCAGTCCCTGTTGTAGCCAAAGCGCCGAGCAACACTGAGGAAGTGGTGCAGAATGCCCTTCACGCAACACGGAGAAAGTAAGTAGGAGCTAAATGAATGATGTGTGGAGTATACCCGCATGGTAGCCATTTGTCAACTCTGAGAATAGAAAAAGACTTAAAAAGTTTTGCTTGTTTGTTTTAGACCAAAGGAGCAGAAAGGGTTGGTGGTTCCCAATGAAGGAAGTTACTCCTAACCAGGGAGAAGAGGAAGAAATACAATGTTGGTTCCAAAAAAAGTCTTTAAAAAATTTAAATACAGGTTTATATAATTATATGTATTTTGCTTTTACTGAGACGTTTACCTGGGACACAAAAGATGACCATCAGCATTTCGCAAGCAAGCAATCCCCGGCCACTGCATGAAGGCCTTTGCTCTGGAGGAAGTAAATGCATCATCTCCCTGGAGCATCTGGGAGGTTCGGCTGCACCACTGTACAGTTTGCATGCTTTGGCAATTTTTTATGTATTGTGTTGCTTAAACACTGCAACGTGCCTGCACACTCCTGCAAATTTAGGTAAATTATGAATAAATTAAATCTTATCTAAACAAACAAGTGCCTTTTTGAACCTAGAAAAAAGCTGTCATGAATATTTAAGTGGACAAGGATAAATCTCCTTCCGCTGTGTCTCTTACAAAGTGTATTCTCTGTTCTTGATTTCAGGAAGAAAATTGCACAAAGCAAGAGAAACAAAATGGTCTCCTCACTAGGGACATGAACGATGAGAAATCTGGCCTGGAAGATTGATGCATTTTAAAAAAATCTATTACAGAGATTAAATTATTTGGGTATCTACTGACACTGCTAAATTGCTGTCTTTGCACTCAATTTTGGAAGCTCAGTTTGAAGAAAGCGTTGCCATTTTTATTTTTCTTTAAGTGGAAAGGGGCCACTCATACAAATTGCACCACCAGAACTTACTGAAATCCTCCCTAGCTTCTTCTCAGGTTTATGTGGTGTGTTAGGCAGCGTGCCATTACTATAACAAACGCCTGTGATAATTAACACGAAGAGGAAGGTTTACCTCGGCCCACACTTCGGAGGCTCTGGCCCAGGATGGGCTGATCCCATTGCTTTCAGCCTGTGGAAGGGCTGCACATGATGGTGAAGAGTGGACACAATTACTCAAGTCACGGCAGGGTATGTGTCTCATAACCCCTCCAAGGACATTCCCATCATGATCCTAAGGTGTCCTACCAACACTACCTCTTTACGCTGCCACACGCCTCCATGGTACCACCCTGGAACTATGGCTTTCACACATGTATCTCTGAGGGACACTTACAATCCAAACTATAGCATCTGGCTTAGGGTAGGACAGACCTCTCTTGGTGTGTGCCGGTTTTAAGTCTGCCTCCTTCTAATACTCATTTTCAAGAACATCTGAGTTCCCAGAGCCAACTGTAAGTGTCTCTCTTCATGTTTTCAGGCCACATCTCTATAACAGTCTTTTTTCTATTAGTCATAGACTGAGCAAAAGGGCAGGGAGGTCTGGGGTTGCAAAATAAGAAGCAGGCAAGCTTCGCAAACTTTCTCCAAGGTGGCACTTTCATACCTATGTCATCTTATATGTTCTTTCGCTTCTATCTAGAGAATGTTAATCGCCTTTGTGGAAAACCAAAGCTATCTTCTTTTAAGACCTGAGTGTTCTTCCCTAGTCAAGGCAGAGGAGAGTATGTTCATTTCCTTGGAAGCTTTATTTATAAAAGCAAAGCTTATTTTCTCCTCTTCACCATGTCACTCAGTCACCCAGGATAATGCCATGCATGTAGAAGACATTCGAATAACCTGTTCGGTATTTACAGCTTAGTGATGGAACTTCTCTCTAGCATGTCTAAGATTAGTGTACAACAGTCCCCTACCCATGGTATCAGTCACTTTAGGTCAACCATAGTCCAAAAATATTACACGGAGAATTATAGAAACAAATAATAAGCTTTAAATAACATTTAAGTATACCATATTGTTGCAAGTATTTTAGTTTATTGTTAGTTACTGTGAATCTCTTACAGTCACTAAATAATTTAAACTTTTATAAATTAAACTTTATCATAACCATGTATGTGTGGGAACAAAACATATATGATAGAGAGTGAGAAAGGGAGAGGAGAGTGCTTATACTACTCACAGTTTTAGACTTTCAGGCAGCATTTTGGAATGTAACCTTAATAAATAAAGAAAAAACATTGAAACTTATTGGTTTATGTGTTAGTCTGGTTTTCTTGGTGGCTGCGCCCTTAAAGGAAGGGCCCTGATGTATCTTATTGATCTTGAATTCCCAAGACTATAAGCGTTTGATAAATGTTTACTGAAAGAAAGAAAGTTATATCCATTACATTGCCATTGATTGCAGCCACAAATCTGGGGCTCATTAGGTATGGCGTATCTGTAGTGTAGTCTTTGCCCCTCAGAGCTGCGCTTCATGTCTAGACACTCTTCGTTCTTACTGACAGTGGTCTTTCTGAGTCTCTGTCACTAAGATCTTATATTCCTGTGATGACTTACCCAACAACTGTCTTTTTGTCTATTTAGGGCCTCCAGGAAAAGACGGAGGCTCACGTATGGACAGAGTGGGCCTCGGGGTTGAAGGAAGCAGGGATGGAAAGTGGGAGCAGCCCCCGGTTCCAGCCAGGTAAAGAATGGCTGAGTGTGTCCAGCTTCTTGTGAGCTCTACAGGTGGTCGAGGAGACAAGAGAGTGCTTTCTGGAGGAAGTGGTAGGGAGGGAAGGGCGTCTGCAGGGTGTGCCTTGACAAGGTTGCTGCTGAAGGACAGGCTACATCAGGAACTGGCCCTAAGCTCCACACCCGGGACAGCGGATGGAGACAGCGTGGCCTGCCTGTGATGTTGAGCCCAGTGTGCCCCTTGCCACATGACTTTTCTATCCAGTTGGCTCTTTATGAATTTCTAAAGAATGGATATGAATTTGTTTTAGGACCTCTCTTGGCTGTGAAAAACCTTCTCCTTGTATCTGGTGTAAATCTCTCTGAATTCTGTACCACAGATCCTTTCTACTGTGATGTAAGTTGAGAGAGCTGGAGGTCATGATTATATCAGGACTCAATCTCTTCTTTTCCTGATTATGTCCCCTAATTTGGTTCTGTTATAGTACATGTCTGGATTTCCCCCTCCCACACACATGCATATACCAAAGCCTCATGTGGTCATAGGGGGTCAGGCTTTTTGGAAGCAGCTAAATCTAGTGTCTGTTATTGGTTCTTTGTCTAGAGGTGGGATTGGGGCTGCAAGTGCTAAGCTCACCCTAGGGCGGGTAGCCTGCTTGCAACATAAGAGAGGAAACGAAGCTTGCTATCCCCCTCTGTTCTTGTTGCTTTTGCTGTCTTCTGCCTCCATGAACTGTTGCGCCTGTGCCACATGCTATCCTGTCTTGGATCCAGCTGATTATGGACTTAAACCTCCACAAACTATGAGCTAAATAAACCTTTTCCTTTTTGACTTTGGGTGTCAGGTGTTCTGTTTCAGCACCTAGAGAAGAGTAAGACACATTCCCTTTACTTGGGACCTAATCCCCGAACACAGCGGTAGTGTGAAACTGGTGGTCCCTCCTCTTAGGCAGACAGATTTGTGGCTCATGGTTGCACTTGACTCTGCCTTCCTGTGAGGGATTATGCAGTGTGGCCAAATAACTCCTTCCCATTTGAGCTGGTCCAGAGATGAGAGGGAAAGTTAAGGGATAAGAAGAGCAGACTATTGCTAGTGGTGATGAGAACACATATTCATTCTCAGAAATTGGACTTCCATCTGACAAAGGGTCACTGTCTCTTTGGCCCTGTCATAAACCAAACACTGGTCTGACCACAAATTGGACTCAATACGACAACCTTTCTGACAGATGCAGAGTTGACTTAAAGAGAATGTGGGTCAAGTTCAGAAGAGCCAAACATCACTGATTTTTTTTTTCTTTCTCTCTGCAAATGCAAGGCATTTGCTTGTTGGTGTGAAGAGCTTGAGAGTTTTGAGTTCATCTGATCCGTGGACTCCCTGCCTAACTGCACACAATCCAAAACCAAACTGAGAGGCCGGCCCACCTTTACGTGGAGTGGTGTCCTTGTTCTCTCCTGCCCTCTAGGACAATATCCTGCATGATCAGAGCAGCAAGAGATGATACAGAGCAGCTCTTTGGGAGGAAGATACGGTCTCCGAGCAAGACAAAAACAAGGACAAAAAGCACTAATAGAAAACCCACTGGAGCAGTTCAAGCCATGTCCCCATCAGCATGAAAGGCAAGTGTGCAGGCCCAGAGATAGGCTTTCCTCTTGCTTCGAAGTCAAAGGGAATTTGGAAAATGTCTGAGTGCAAAGGTGCTTGTGCTCTTTCCTACAGTGAAAGAGAGTTCATGGTAGGTATTAGAGTCCACATCTTCACCCAGGCTATCATTTATCCTTAAGAGAGAAACTCCCACCCTGAAGTCCTATATTCAGGTTTGGTCTACTCAGTCATTGCACAAAGACTTGCCAACTGTATGACCAACACAAGACAAATTGATCATCAGAGTGCTAATAATGGGGGAGACCATGTAGCCTGGCAAGGAAGTGGGGTCTCCAGTGCAGTTGGAGCAGATTGGGTCTTCCTGTGCACCCTATCCAGACAGGCGAGTAGTCAGGGTATAGGAGAAGGGCTTGGAAAACCCAGAGGTGTTGCCCAATCACCTGGCTAGAGGGAAGTGTGTGAGGGAGAAGAGCAGGCATATTGTGGCAAAGGTGGTGGGGTACAGAAAAGGGAAAGAGACCACAGTACAGGGTGAGGGACAGCGGGCAGCGCCCACAGGTGAGGCTGTCTTAATATTCATGTTGCTTTCCCAGGGGATGTCTCTATCGAAGAATGAGGGGCTGGAATACACAATCACCGTGGTGCAGCCAGCTGTGCGGTCCATCTATTATCAGGAGAATGACAACACACCTGCACCCTGTCTCAGAACTTTACTTAATAAATCAAAGCTGACAACTCCTCCCAGATTGATATGAAAAGACTCTTTAGTGTCCATGACCTGCATGCATGTTATTCATTTCATTTCATTTCTAAAATAGGAGGTGAATAGCAATTACAAACAGTTCGCTTTTGTCAAGTAGCAACAGACCTCTTTCTTTAGCCACCAGTCAAAGTGGAGGTCCCTAAGTCAAAGCTAACACAGCCACATGCTCATGGACATGCCTGCCCACTTCTCTTGTCTCTCACTGCTTCGGTCAGGTTCCCTGCACTTTCCACAGGGCCCAGGAGCTAATCATAATGCCTGAGGGCCCAGGGGTGAGAATGAATGCAACTCTTGTTTTCCCTGTATTGCCATCTCAGCTACCAACAGAGGAACACTGTAGCCAGAAATTTCAGAAAATGGTATTTTAATCATCACTAAAATCTTTACTGGAAGAGCCCAACTGGTGGAAACAGCAGGCCCAGCAAGCTGGCCTCTGAGGGTCTCCCGAGGAAATAGAGGGGTGAGGAGGATCACGGACTGTGACCCTGACTGGGAGAACCCTTCACCTGCTTCATGAGGAGACCCACATGGGAAACTGAGTCACAGGGGGCAGTCTGACCAGAAGACAAGCAAACAGAACATACCCCAATCACCAAAGACAGAGAAGGCCTAATTCCAACGGAGTTAGAAGCAGTCCGGTGCAAGTGGCTGGAAGTTGAGATAATTGTGTGCTCAGCCTCCAAGGTCTGGCTGCCCCTGCTTTGAAGCTGATGGAGCCTTGGGCTGTCTCTAGTGAGAGCCCAATGATAGCGGAGCAGAATCCTGCAGAGAAGCCTTGACCTCACATCATTTTGCTAACGTCAAACTGCACACAAGAATTGGCTGCCAGCGTGCACGCGTGTTGTGTTCTAAGGTGAGGTTTTGAATGAAGGGCAGTGTTTCAGGTAGCAGAATGTGTAATTCCCCACAGAGACCACAGTACCACTTCTAAAATGTTGGCCCTGAAAGATCGGTCCAGGTATTTGGGGTGCGCAGGGGACTGAATCCCTGTGGGGGAGCCACCTCTCTAGATGGCTGCCACCTCTCTAGATGGCTACATGGAAACTATCTGGGCAACGTCATTTAGCAAAGTGCAGCTATTCATGTTTAATGAATTAGAGGATGTAATTCATTGTTGATATTACTGGGGAGGTATACATGAGTCACTCGAGAAATGTCCGCTCTCTTCCGCGGTCCTCAGGCCACACAGCGGGCCTCACAAGTAGCACTCCCTCTGCTCTGCCACGGCACTGGCACCCCTACCCACGGTGCCTTCATTCAGGTCACCGCCCTGCCTCCCGGGTGCTTGTCTCTCCTTTCTGGACTGCAGAATGTGAACTGTGCACTCAGGCCCCCAGTGAGCGCCATTAAGACGTCCTGGCAGGGAGGCGAGCTCTTTATTTGCTCATTTTTGATGGGCCAGCATAAAGCTGGATCGTTGCTCTGCGCTCCCTCAGGGCCATCGAAGTCCACGCAGGCAGGAAGCTCCAATAAACAGCCCTGGTGACTCGGTAGTGCTGAGAGGCAGGCCACGGCCTCGCTGCGAGGCGGGAGCCTGTGTGCGCTGTGCTCAGAGCTCTTCTTCTGCCGCCAGCTTGCCTGTCTCCCAGCAGCTTCCATTTGCCACTGTGACACACAGCACAGATTTTCACAAATTGTAGAGAAAAAAGAGACGGGAGAAAAAGAAAAGGAACAATTCCTGGGCTTGTTTGGATTCAGAAAATTGTATTTTTAATCTCAGCTCTCTTAGTTATTACCTCTCTAGTTTGAGACCCATCATCTCTTTTTTCCTAAACCTATCTGCATGATAAAAGGCCATTCATTCTAACTTTCATGATAAGATAAGAAAGAAGAAAGAAGAAACTTATATCTGAGCAAATACTCTGAGCACCCCTGCCCCCCAGCCAGGAATTCACATCTTCACATACTAAATTCTCTAGCTACGGTCACCCAGCTTTGTGACTCCAAAACCCAAGGGCTCTCCATTTGAATATAATGTTATTATGGACAGCTAAGTCAGGTAGAAATACTCCAGGCAGTCAGACAGAGCTAGGCCCTTGAGGGAATCAGTGCGAGGATGAGAATACATTACAACTGTGGCTGGAGGCTCATCCTCAAAGGCCAGGCCTTGAGATAAAGACAGAATGACCAGGCTTACAGACCTCCCCAAGGGAAGAGCAACATTCTATAATTGGTATCACTGGGTCCAATAAAGTCTAGATAGACATCTGTCACCCAGGTGAGTGACCAGGACCTCCTGGCTCATCTTTTCCAAAATAGATTCTTCTTCTTTCCATGTGCACTTGCTGCGTGACCCGCCTCCCCACTGAATCAATGGTACCTAAGTGGCTATACTTGTAATCTCACTGGTTGATCACAGTTTTGTCCCACATTGTACCCACCTAGTGATTTTGCTCTGCATTTTGCTTCTCCTTTGAGAGTGGGCTCATGGAAAGCCTACTTTCACGCCCTCTCCTGGCTGACAGCCCCTCCTGGCTGACAGCTATCATTCTCAAAGTTTTCTTACTCTTAATCTCTGTTCCTTAGAATTCATTCCTTTTCTTTGGGGAATGTGAACTTGGTATATCTGACATTTAGCAGATTGGGAGTTACAGTATTTCCTTTATGTCTTTTTTATTTTAAATTGTGTTTATGTATTTGGTATAGGGTCTCAATTCACAGTTTGGACTTATATTGGTCCTCAGTGTCTCAACCTGACCAGTGCTGGGATTACAGGCATGCACCACCACCCCAGGTTTTGATAGCAAGTGCAGGGTGGGGCCGGCACAGCATGTGGTGCTGGGGAACAAACCTGGGTCCTTACACTTGCCAGGCAGGTGCTTAGAAGGCTGAGCTACTTCCCCAGCCCTATTTCCTTTATTTCATTTGGGGATCCTCTATCAGTGTGAGTTGGCAGTGGCAATACTAGGTAATAGCAAAAAAAAAAAAAAAAAAAAAAAAAAGCCAGTGTAATTAGCAAATTTATCATACTTTATTTGAGCTCAAGATATCTTTTTTAAAAAGTTTTTTTTGTTGTTGTTCTTTTTGTTTTTTGTGCAGGGTCTCACTATGCAGGTCAGACTTGTAGTGATCCTCCTGATTTCTTTCTCCCTAGTGCTGGGATTACAGGCGTGCGCCACCAGGCCTGGCTTCCATTGCCAGCTCAGTGCGCCTGGGGGCTGGACCAGCATGGCATGTGGCCCCTGTGGTTACCTAAGCAAGCACTTAGTGGGCTGAGCTATATTGCCAGCGCTAGCTCAAGATATCTTCATGTGCTCTCAGCACACTAATTTTCGAAGGGGAAATTTCAAAGAGGCTCAGGCGCCTAGGCCCTGTGCTGAAGGTACGCCAGCCAGGCATGCTCTGCGTCCAGTTTCTACCCTTTCCTTCTTGCAGTTCTGGAAGGCACAGGCACTCCCCACACTGAAGGCTTGCAGTCCTCTGCTGCCTTGGAAAAAGGAGGCCCTCAGAGGGGGCCCAGGGAGTGGCAGCTTCGGCGGTCTCTGTCGAGCACATCTGTGAGCAGAGGCAGGTGCGTCTGCAGGGCATTATTCCTCTGGAGTTGGGAACAGTTTGCTGACACTAAGGACTTCAAGTAGCTGGAGTTTCTGTGTTGTGCAAGAGCTTCATGTTGTGATTATCTACTGTTGTTTTGTTGGGGAAAATACCAGTTTCAATCAGATCATATATATGCCAGGTAGTGGAAGGATGCTTACATTATCTCGTGTGTGTGTGTGTGTGTGTGTGTGTGTGTGTGTGTGTGTGTGTGTGTGTTTCTCAGTGTCTCTCAATCCTTCCACTCAGCTTCTTAAAGAATTAAAGTTTGGTCCTTTCAAATGTAAATTAAGCAATTTACAAAATATGCATTTTGGCATATAGGCAGCTTGGCTTTCCAAAGAAACTGGAGTTTACTGATTCTGTGAACTGCTATCTCTTGGTGTCATCTTATGGCCTTAATTTGAGTCTCTAACTGAAGAGAATGTTTTCATTTACAAATAGTAGTCCATTCCACTTTTATCTCACTCCACACTTCTTTCTGAGCTTTTTCAATGGGTAAAAGAAATGATGTCAGTCCTAATATGCTTTCCATGGGTTTAGATTCCCAAATGTTATTTTTACCATTTTGTTGGTGTTATTTGCGATTAGAACAATATTTAAATGCCACAAAGGAAATTAAAATGTGAAAACATCCACCCACAGCCTCACCAGGCTAAGACAGCTCCTACACCTACCTATGCTCCCCCCAAGTTCTGTCACCAGGAGCATGTTTTGTGCAGTTTTTGTCACATAATAATAACAAAAATAATAATTTACAGAGCAATTTTTACACAAAACTAGAAAACAAAACTTTCAAGATCTCTGGATCTGTTCTGGAGAAATTTTTTCTTTGTATTTCATACTAGATATATGACAGACATTTTAGGGTCCAGAGAGTAAGAAAGGGTTTCTCTTACTAACTGAATGAGACAAAAAATACATACACTGAGCAACCTCCAAGATCAACTATCCAGCCTGCTAGATCAAAGGAAAATGCGTGTGTGTCACCCTACAAAAGGCTCCTCTTGGAATACTCAAGGTAAACGGTCTTCTGACGTCAGTTGTAGACGTTCTCCTACTAGCAAAAATTCTTCCTAATATTTGGCTCAAATCCTCTTGCTATTGGACTCTTTCTTTTCTTTTCTTTTTTTTTTGATTTCTTATTTTCTCTTAACTGGTTGGTATTTATTTTTTATTGTGTTAAAACATACCAACATAAAATTTATTATTTTAAGGGACTGGCCCAATAGCTCAGTGGATTAAAGTGCCTGCTTAGGCAGATGCGGGTGTCGGGAACTTGATCCCTGGGCCTGCCACACAGGTCCTGTCACTGGGGCGGGCTGAGGCGGCGATTGAGACTGGGTGTGGTGGCACATGCCTGTAATCCCAGCTCTTAGGGGGCTGTAAACAGGAGGATCACTACAAATCCAATCTATGCAGTGAGACCCTGTTCACCCTGTATACCCTATCCTAAATAAAAAAATTATCATTTTAATCATTTTTAATCACACAGTTCAGAGGTATTAAATACATCCACATTATTGTGCAGACAGATCGATTATCCATCTCTAAAGCTCTCATCTTGCACAGCCGAAGTCCTGGTCTCATAAAATAACTCCTCGTGTCTCCTCTCCCTGGTCCTGGCAACCACCCTTCTATTTTCTGTCTCCATGAATTTGATTACTCGGGGTATCTCATATAAGTGGAATTGTATAGTATTTATTCTTTCCGCTTAGCACAATGCCCTCCAGGTTCATCCGTGGCATAGCATGTGTCAGAATTTCCTTCCATTTAAATCCAAATAATATTCGATACTATGGAATGCTTATTTATCTACTAGTCCAACAGAGAACACTTGGGTTGCTTCTACCTTTTAGCTATCACAAATAGTGTTGCTATAAATACCTGTTTGCGTCTACTCTATTGTTTTTGTTTTTTTGTTTTTTGTTTTTTTGGCTAATATGTAGAGCTAGAATCGCTGCAGCAATTCTATATTTAATGTTTTTAAGCACTTTCATGTTGTTTTCCATTGTGGCTGGACCGTTGTACATTTCCACCAAGAATGCACAAAGGCTTCAATTTCTCTTCTGCAGTCAGTCACTTTAGCTTTTTTCTGCACTTGGGGTAAGTAGCTGTAGCCCTCATTAAAGCAATCCTCCCCGGGTGCAGGGCCATGCTTGCCTCTCTGGAATGGCACATCACAGATGAAGAGTCTGAGGCACAATGGTTCAGTCCTGGCCCTGAGTCAGAGGTAGGATTTACCCCCAAGGCAGTCTGGCCTGGTACTTGGACATGAGGTTGTTGCATTTCTCAGGAAATCAGTACAGGGCAGGCCCTCTTAAAACCTTATTTTCTGAATTTGCTCATTTGTAATTCTGACCTGGTTTATGATGAGTAGCACAACAGCACCTCATGTGTAATACACCTCAGGGGACCAGGGCTATTGCCCCCCAGTGGGCTGAACTCAGCCAGCATTCCTGTCGCCAGTCTTTCCAGAGCCTTACCTAGCCTTGGTGGTTTTTGTCTGCTCTTTAGGTAATGTTCAAGGCAGACCATGACTCAACAGCCCAGCCCTGCACGGCGGTTGAAGCTCACTTCCCTCCCAGCACCATCTCTGCTCATTCACCAGAGCTTCCCGGGTTCAGGGGTCTCCTGGACCGAGAGAGTCCAGGATGTGGCAAGAGCAGGGCCCGCGGACCCAACAGAGGCCTATATAGGAGGATTCAGAGACACCTAAAATGTCCCTGTCCCAAAACATTCCCTGAGAACCCTGCCTTTCCTTTCTCTGAAGCCTGGAATTTCTTAAAGTTGGTTCCTAGGATTAAAGTTTCTTGGGTGCTGCATGACAGCCCGCGACAGGGCTCTGGTGTTAGGTGGGTCTGGGGAAAACTCATAGGCAGTCTGTCTCTCGGAGAGCTAGAATGCACTTTGACCCAGAAGGGGCTCTGAGAAAATCTCACAGTAATAAGGCCTGTTCCTTCTGATTGAAGCTGTGCAATCTACCAAGATATCTGTTAAAAATGCAAAAATGTTACTAGGGTGGCAATCGTGAGCCAGAGATAATGTCTATCTACCTCATGACTTTGCCCCTAAATGTAGAGATTGGGAACAGATGAACACAAGATGGCCTTTAATTATTTTCTCACATTACTTAATTAAACTACTTGATCTTTTTAAGCTTGGTGTATTAAAGTGTCTTTTAAACATAAAAATAACACTTGCTTATGATAGAAAAAACAGAAATGTGTAAGAGTAGAATGAGAAATCACCTCACCTGTAGTCTTAGTTCCTGGAAATAATCAGTACTAGCATATGGAGAATTTTCTGGTAATATTGCGTGTGTGTGTGTGTATGTGTGTGTGTGTGTGTGTGTGTGTGTGTGTGTGTGTGAGTGAAGCATGCCAGGGAGACCAATTTGTATTCTGATATTTTTCCACTTAACATAGCTTGAGAATTAAACTTCTGAACTGAGTGGAGCATCTATGGCAGGCAAGAATGCCGAATGGTATATGAAAAAGAAAGGAACTAACACTTCTGTGGATCTACAAGGTGTGCGATCACTTGCATTAGTGGTAGCCTTCCTGTGCACAGCAGCTTTATGGCACACGTATGGGTGCCCTCTCCTTCCACTGCAGCACATGACACCCCGAGGGCTGGGGGTGGAGGGGATGCAGTCCAGATGCTCTCCGGGCCCTGGGTCTCCTCTCCTGGTCCTGATGCCCTCTGGCCTCTGGTGCTCTGCTTCTAAGAGCTGCACCAGGACTCTGGGCCAGCAGCTTCACCTCGCAGTCAGTCCACACTTGCATGCGAGGAAATGTTCACAAGTTTGTGTAGCCGATGGCTGGCAGCAGGAGATGAGCGTTTGTCAGGTCAGATAGGCTCTGGGCAGTAACTGCAAACCTTTTGGGGCTTTCCGTGAGGATAACAGCCTGCTCAGGCAAGCTGGCCATAGACTGGCAACAGGTTTGCCCCAGGGCTGTCCCGCGTAGCTTACACACCAAAGCTTCAATGCACGATCAAACCGAGATTGGTGATTGGTTTAACAGCACGCTCTTGACAAGGCCTGGCAACCTCAGCACTCCTGAGAGGCTGAGGCAGAAGGACTCAAGTTCGAGTCTAGCCTGGATAATTGAGTGACTTAGATAGACTATGTCAAAATAAAAATGAAAAAGAAGGAAAGAAGGAAGGAAGGGAGAGGGAGAAAGGAAGACAAGGAAGGAAATGAGGGAAGGCTGAGAATATAGCTTATTACAAAGACCCTAGAATCAATCTCCAGTACCACACACACACACACGCGTGCGCGCGCGCACACATACACACACACACACACACACACACACACACGCTCACGCAAATAAAGCACGATTTTGTCTGGCTTCCTTGCTTCTATTTTGCTTCCCTTTCCCTTTCTCCTTCCTGTTTACCCCAGGACCATCTGCTGAGGAATCCCTGCCCCAGGTCTGCCTCTGGGAATTTGCCTGAGACAGACTCTTCCTTGATGGCCTTGTCTGGCCAAAGCAGTAGCAGCATCTCTGCGGTCTCCGAGTTGACAGGTTTCCATCACAGCTCCTTGTCTGGCTCTCACAGATGCAGCAGGTGGGCGGGGGAGGAAAGGCTCAGGCTGTGGAATGAGGCTGGGGCGTGAAGAAGGGGAGAGGAGATGCAGGCAGTGTAAGACTTGAGAGGCATATAAAGATCTCCACCCACCCATGCACACACCTTGGAGAAGTCAGCTGACACTTCTGCCCCAGACTGCCACGTGAGGCAGCACCTATGGAGGAGATGAAAGAAACAGTAGATGTGCACCTCTCCTGCTCTGGCACCCAGCCACAAGCCACCTAGCCAAGCAAACTGGGAGATGCACACAGGAAGTAATCGGGTCCATTTCTGCTCTTGTGTCATGGCAGTAAAATATAGACTGGATTCAAAAGCCTATATTTCACAAGTACAGGCTGGATTCATCCAGAGGAACTTTCTTCCCCTTAACCTTGAAAGGTTGACACACATCCTGCACATGGCCCTGGTACAGTCTGCAACTACGAGAGCCCAGGTTCATGAAGTAAGAGGGCTTAAACAGCAGGCATTAGCCCTGCCAAATGCACTTTCCCTTTTAATATACTACACACTCATCGCAGAAG
>NW_004524712.1:3222371-3252854 GCF_000260255.1 Octodon degus
TGTGTGTGTGTGTCTGTGTATGCACAGGTGTGCAGGGCTTCCTGCCTGGGCTCTGGGATGGAGGAGGGGTGGGCTTTGGTGTGCTGCAGCACAAGCAGACAAGTCTGTGTAGATAGAGCTGACAGGTAGTGCCTTCTGCAATGTGATTCTTGGGAAAAGACAATCCTCAAAACCATTCCAGTCATAGTTCTATTTATGGCTGAGTGGCAGGACATTGTTTTGCTAGATGTCTGGCTGCTACAGGGTTCTGTGGTTTTTCCAGGGGGAAAGAATCATCTGGGAAGGGAGGATGGCTCAGACAAGGCTGCAGAACTGCTCCTGGCTGGGGCGCCCAGAGCAGAGGTGCAGCCACAGAAGCATGAGGACCAGACTGGTGGGGCCCTAAAAGGGGGCTTCTGAGGTTTTTTCAAAGTGGTCTGGTGAGTTTTGCAGGCGCAACACCCTCTTAAAGATGTGTTTCAAGGATGACTAGGAGGAGGTTGGGAGGAGCTCTCTAAAGGAAATTTTAAAACACAACATGGGAAAAAAGCCCTCCAGGATGGGAAGAGGGGAGGGAACATAGGCTTTCTCTCTGTAGGTGAAACATGATTATGATAATAATAGCAAAGATTAATAGTGCTTATCTGTACTGGGTATCATTCTAGAATTTATCTGTACTGGGTATCATTCTAGAATTTTATATATATTAGTTCATTTAATATTGCCATGAGTCCAAATGGGAGCCCATCACTACTGACCTTTTTATAGATTAGGAATTAAGGCACAGCAACTGTTTCAAGGTCATGCGGCAGAGCTGAGTCCGGAGGCCAGGCAAACTGGTTCCAGTCCAAACTTTCAACCACAGCACTCTATAAGCCTTTCTGAAAACAAGGAAATGACTGATCTAGACAATGGAAAGAAAAAAAACCACAGGATGGGAGGAAACCATGCCAAAAGGAGGAGAGGAAAAGGACAGGACCAAAGGGCATCTGAGCCTGAGGAGCTCACTAATACTGTAAACTAACGAGAGAAACCGCATACACACAGAGACTTGGGAAAGTCTTAAACCATTGACCACAACACACAAAAGCCAACTACCATTATGCATAAAACTATTACTCAACCCAGAGAAGGAGCATTTCTGGGGAAAGAAGTTGCTCCTGAAGGCACAGCAGACCCTTGGAAGAGGAAGCAACGTCCAAAAACCAGGATGGAGGAGAGCAGGAGCAGGAAGATGGAGCAAGAGGCCAGGGGTGGCTGAGATTGTTCCTTTCAGCACCTTTCATAACCCCTCTGATCTCATAGCCCTCACCTGAGTCTTGCTGTTTCTTTTGTAAACACACCACCCCCTCCCGTGCCTGTCTCCTCTGCACATTCCTCAGGCCTTTTCTCCTCAGAATTCCTTTTCTATTTTCCTGCTGTTCTTTCCTTGGTAGCTATACTAGCTGTCAGTGTACTTGGGTGTGAGAGAGACAGTCAGGGACGGAGCTGTGCCTCTGTCTTGGTCGCTCTGCATTTTATCACTGCCAACGCCCAGCTGCACAGACACTTGGGAGAAACCCTGGAACAGTCGGAAAGAGGACACATACTCGTAACTGCCAGTAAGTAGAGGGAATCAGGAAGGAGGGTAACAAGAGCGAAGAGGTACAGAGGAGGGTGGCACTGGAATTCATTGCAATATGAGGACATTTTTACAAGCAGTGGATGTGCCAGTTGCTTGGTGCTTGGTACTTGGTGCTTAGAATATGAAAGATGCGTCCTTGTGCAAAAAACCAAGAGCCTAGAGTATAGGAACAAGTGCATGGGCGTACAATGAGACTATCTAATACAATGTGATGAAAGTAGGGGCGTCGGTCTGAAAGAACAGAGAAGGGTGTCTTTATTTAGGATGAAGGCAGAGATGCAGGAGGGAAGTACCGAAGTGACAGCACTTGAGTTCTAAATTATGGTGCGGTAGCTTGGATCTGGAATGTTTCTAAAGGTTCATATGTGAAAAGCTTGGTCCTCAGGTGCTGACACTAGTGGTGGTGGTGGCCACATCGGAGGCAGAGCCTAGTTGGAGGAAGTAAGGGGCACGTCCTTGAAGGGTGCGTCTTTTCCTGGCTCTTCCTTCTCTCTCTCTGCTTCTCAGTTTCTGTGAGGTGAACAGTTTTCCTTCACCATGAGCTTCTGCCTTGCTGGGGGCCCAAAATAATGGGGTCAAGAAACCACAGATGGAAACTTAGGAAACTTTGAGCCAAAATAAATCTCTCCTTCATTTAAAGTGATCTTTCTTAGGTGTTTTGTTACAAGGATGAAAAGCTAAGAGGTGGAAAGCAATCTGCTAGATGAGGAAGGGAGGATGGGAATTCCAGGCAGGGAAAGAGCTTGGCCAAGGAAGGACGAATATGGTGCCTTCAAGACTGAGCAGGCCCTCCCATTGTTGCTGGAAGATGACAAAGGGACAGATGGCCAAAGACCTTCGATTCAGGACTTAGTAGCTGGGTCTGCCCTGCAGTTCCCAGAGAGTAATCAAAGGCACCAGATAAGAGAATGGCTGGTGGGATGTGCCATTTGGGTCCTCCTAACAGTGAGGTGGAGCATGGCTGGTAGGTAGGAGGCTACTACCTTGCTCCAACGGAGAGAGGAAGAGGCTCTTGGAAGCCAAAGGATGAAGACAGGGACACAAGTGCAGAGCAGTGCCTGTGGACACTCAGAAAACTGAGTGGTCCTACACTGGGCTCTTCGACACAGTTTGAGAATGGCAACCTCCTTCATGTCAATTTTGGTATATTTGTAGCCCAGCTTAAACGCCAGCTCTTCTATGAAGTCTTCACTTGCAAACGAATTCTCCCCGCTCTGTGTTCCTCTGTTCTGTGCCTGTGTCTTTCTTCCTGGATGTATGTTAATTGGGGCTTGCAATTTCTGTTCTTCCACATGGGCAGGGGAAGGGGCAGGGTTCTGGAAGTTTGAAAACTTGTTTTGTACCGAGGACAGAATCCATCCTAGTCATATTGCTCTGCAAAATGAAGCATGCTTTTTGAGGCCTGGGCTCATGGTTTCGCAGTCAGGCATGTCCAGTTATGGAGCTCGTCTCACGGGAGAGAGTGCAGCAGCTTACAAGTTAGCCATAGGGCGCAGCTTCTTAGGGCTGGAGGCACAAAGACAGAGGCCGCACTTCCTGAACGCAGAAGCAAAGTTCACCCCACTGGAACTGGGACCACCTAGTCCAGCCAGGAGATGCAGCGGCCTTCTGAAAAGCTACCCAGCACAGGCCCTTCCCCCTGCACCTCCCCTCCTCTAACTCCTGAGGACACATACCATTGGCTGAAACCACAAAGAAGCCCATTGCCAAGGAATTCTGGGAGATATACTCTGTCAGGGAAGTGTAGAGACCAAATCTCAGCATGTAAACAGGTAAGTGACCAACATAGAGCTCCGGTCCTATCCACTTCACCAAATAGCAGTGAGAATCACATGGAATAAGAGAGCCTCTGTAAATCACGAAGAACTGTCCAAATGTAGACTTGCATACTGAAGTACTGTCTGGCAGTCAAGAAAATCCACACCGTACCAATCAGCTACACATTCCCACGCTTCCAAGTTCCCTTGGGACTGTGCATGAGACTCATCTGCTTGGTGAGATGCTGTAGATGTCCAAGAGCATGTGGACTGCACCAGGTGACAAGGCACCCTCCTGTAGCAGGTCAGCTCTTGTCACCCTGCTAAGTGTCAGACTCGCTTCATACACATGCACACTATTCATGGGCACATGGCTTAGGAAAGGGCCTCCAGCCCCTTCCCTTCCAGTCAGTGAGTAGCTCCTGTAAATGAAGCTACAGCTGGGTGGAGAGGTTCATAGCGACCTAAGTGATGGAAGAAAGCATGGAAGAGACACTGCAAAGGTGCTGAGAAACAGCTGCACCCCAGCATTGCGCATGACACTCGAGGCATGTTGTTTGCTCCTGATGAACAGAGGAGATGCTCGGGTAATGGGGCTGACATAGTTGAGCCCTTTCGTCTCTTCAGCCCCATTAACCCACATCCACCCAAATGGATTCTCAGCCAGTCCCATTAAGACATCCTGTCAGAATCATCCCATGTCATTTGCAGAGTGAAGTGAATATCAATAAAATTGTAATGAGTAATTTTCCCAGCTTCACTGACTTACTGGAAAACAAGCCAGCCCTCTACTGTGGGTGTCGACAACAGCCCCATTCCTCTGGGGAGTTGCTTTACTTCCACTGGGTAAATCTGAACCCATGTAACGCTAGTTAAACATGCACGGGCACATGGAAGCAGGCTTGAGAAGGAGTCTCCAGCCCCTGTCTCTTCTTGGCAGCAAGCAGCCCGGATGAGAGAGTGGGTTCAGTGCCTCCCGCGAGGAGGTAAGCAGAGTAAGCTCTGGACCAGGAGGCTTTCCCTGCTCCCACCGACTACTCCCACCATCTACAAAACTCTACTGGGCCTTGTTATGCCATCAGTAGCATCGGAGGTCCCTTCCAGTTCTGGGATTCTGTGATCCGGAGAGATGGAACGAGTACAGAGAAACCAGCCTGCCAGACAGTGATACTTTTGACAGTGCAGACCCGTGAGGCCCTGTCTCCACTGCCAGGCGTCTCATACACAGACAGAGTGGGAGCTGGGCTGGCAGTTCCTTGCTGTGACTCCGAGCTTGGGCATCACACCTGCTGCAAGGCCATGACAGCAAGCACTGGGTGATCAGAGCTGAGAGTGACAAGGTGTTAATTCAAGGCTTAGGAAGTGCGGTGGTTAGGGACTGCCCACCCTTTCCCACTCTCTCCCTCCCACCCGAAAGGCTATCAGCAACTCCTGCTGATGGCTGGCAATGGAGACCTTGCTGCCTTCTTCCCCATGTGGAGGTGTGGAACAAAGTACGGAGGTGTTTCTGCCAAGCCTGGACTGCTGGTTTGGAGCTGCTACCTTCAGGAAGACTGGGGACTGCTCAGCTGCTGTCTGTCCCGGGATCTCAGCCTCTCGCCTTTATAGTCCAGACCACGTCTGGATTCCAGAAGCGTGTGTGGACAATGCAGCAAGGGAAGATGCAGAGGGATGGAGTCAGCGAAGCTCAGATCCTGAAGTCACTTGAAGTTGGATTTATTCATTTCTGGGAGACCCCAGGAACTGCTGCCGCTCTGTGCTGCCTCCTACCCCAGCAAAGCTCACATAATAGTGGCCTCCAAAACTTCCCTGGAGCCACGGGGGCCAAAAGCAAGGGGTGCAGGAGCCTCGCTACATGGCTGCACACACTAACCCATTGTCGCCAGCGTGGTTTAGAGGACGCAGGTGGCGAAATTGATGAGCTGCTCGCCCCATCCCTGCGCTTCCCAACTGAAGTTGACGTGGTTGCCCAAAGGAGCAGGGTTACAAAGTCAGAGCACACTGCACTTGTACAACCCTTTCCATCTCTAGTTTTCATGTGAAATGATGTCTAGAGAGAAGGGCTATTATACCCAAGAGTACGGATCATGGAGATGTCTCCCCTCCATGCTCTGGGAAGTGTGGCAGAAGCAGGTGTAAGGCCAGGAGGGCTTATGTTCTCCCTGCCCCTGAGAAATATGATGGCCCTGTGGCAGAGGTGAGGGTAGCAGTAGAGTTCTACAGTTCGTATTATTTGGGGGTGTATACTGCTCCTCTGTTAGAAGGAAACATGACACAGCGACTGTGGATCAGTCTTGAGCAGATTTTATTCCCAGATGCTGCACTCCGAGTTAGGCGTCCACCTGCTGCCTCATCTCCTGCAGCACACAGTAGCTACCCAGAATTGAATCATGTTCTTCACACGTATTTGTCCTTCATCAAATGTCTAGGAGGGTGATATACAAATATCCTCATTTTACAGTCAAGGAAGCTGAGGGACAGAAGGGAAAGAAATCACCTTGAGTGTGCGCCACTAAAGCCAGTGGAGCTGGGATTCCAATCCAGGCAGCCTGAGCCCTCTGCGCCCTGCCTCTCCGTCACTGTAGGAACCGGCTGCTCTGTCCTCTTGCCACTCGCCCATTTGCCGATCTTCCTACTGACCTTTAGACACAAGCAGGGTGCACAGTGTGCCATTATTCCTCGCCCACGGCTGAGCTCAGAGGTCCCATTTGCCCCTCACTGCACATGCGTATCCATGACGCACACTAGGGGCCGTGGGGATGAGGCTCAGGAGTGACATGACTCCCCTCCAGGCGCAGAGGCTGCTCTAGCTCCAAAGCTTTCCTGGATTCCAAAGCTTCTCTTCTGCCCCCAGGCCATGTTACTAAGTATATCCCCGTATGAACCCATTTACCATCTGCAGCTAAAATGCCTCTTGACTGCCCTGAGCCAAGATTAGAAGTCTGTCTAAACGTCAATGATTATTTCATCGGCTAAAAGCAAATTGATCAAGCTCGCCCTCCCTGCAGACCAAGGATGCTCTCGGTCTATTTGTAGCTGAGTCTGATGTGCAAGAGACGGCTGCTCCGAGTCCAGGCTGCCTGCTGCTTTCTGTACAGATAGCGTTTGCAGAGTGGGCTATTGATGTATTTAGTCTGCGATCGGCAGATGCGTGGTCTAGGTCAGGTGGCCTTCTGAAAGCCGAGTCCCATTATTGTCACACTCAGGTTTTTGCCTGAACTCCCTACAGGACCTGCGCTGCAGGATTCACTGGGGAGTGGGGCTGCTGGGTTCCAATACAGCACAGCAGTGGTCCTCACCCCGGACCGCAATGATCATCCTGAACTGCTCACACAGAGGAGACCACATGACACACTTACTGGGAAATGTTCAGAACTATTCCCAAGTGCGCAGGACCTTGGAGGGCTGCTTCTATTGATGAGGTTAGAGAATGACATCATGGACTTGGGTGGGAAAGAAAAGGGACAAAGAAGTGCACACAAAGTTTCCCTTTCCAAAACGCTTCAGCAGAAATTTAAAAAAAAAGAAGAAAGGTGAGAGACAGAAGGACTTATTTATGTTTCAGTAGGTATTTTCTTCTTTTTTTGTTTTTAATTTTAACTTTGGCTTTTCTTTGTGATCCCAAGCTTCTCGCCTCCACTGGGCTTCCAGCTGCCTCCTTGGAGCTAAATAATATAGTAGCTGGCCTGGTGGAGACGACCCTTGGCTAGGCGGGAGGCTCCCAAAACACAGGGAAGGGATTTTTCATTTCATACATCATTTAGAGCTGACTGCAGTGATTTACCAATGTCAGCCTGTCTTTGGAGCACAGAAAGAGAAGAAAGAGAAATATGCATGGCTCCTTTGTGTGTCATGACTGGAATCCTGGGAGGATGGTGCCGAGAGGCAGGTGAGCCGGATGTCATTCCCTATCTAAACGCTGCTGAGAAACCAATGACCTTCCAGTAGTAAGGAAGAAAGAGAATGAGAGGAAAGTGGTTTGTGATGCTGCTTCCCTTTCCACCTGTCCTGGCCTGGCAGGGGTGATTCTCTCCCCATAAACCATGTGGCTTCTTCCTTCCCAGGCCTTTCAACTTGGATCCGTCCTGCATCCCAGTAAGGTTTATCTCCTCAGATTCTCACCATTGTCATGCTCTTCCATGCTGCAGGACTTGTGTCCCTGACTCTCCCCCCACTCTCAGTCCTCCTGTAGTCCCTGACTCTCTCCTCACTCCCTGTCCTCCTGTTGGTCCCTGACTCTCCTCACTCCCTGTCCTCCTGTTGGTCCCTGACTCTCCTCACTCCCTGTCCTCCTGTTGGTCCCTGACTCTCCCCACTCCATGTCCTCCTGTAGGTCAAGCAGTTCAAGGGTCTACATTCTGCATGTGTTAGTCACCAAGCTCCCCATAGGGCTGTTCTCCAGCCTAGAATGCTGCTTCTCCTCTATCCCATTCCAAAAACTCTCTTGAGAACCAACTTCACACCCACATCATCTATTACTCTCTCTGGGAAGAAGCCAGCCTTTCCTACTTGTTCATGTCCCCCAACTTCCACAGCATTTAGAGCCAGCAATGACTCAAATTAGATAATGGATAATAATAGTACTAGATAATGCCACAAGTAAGTTTCATGGAGGGACTACCAAGTGTCATGTGATCTGCACGCAGTCTTTCTTTCCATTCTTACAGTAATCTACCAGAATATGCTGTGAGGGAAACAGAGGCTCAGCCTTAGGCAGCTATTTAAAGCTACTTTCAGCTAGGATATAAGTAACTTGGGCAGAATCTGAAGCCAAACTTTTGCTTTTTTTATGAGGCTTTGAGCACTGTTTTTACTGCCTCTGAGTCAGTATTACTTCTAAGGTAATTGATTTTTAGGTTTTAGTTTAGCTCCACAATAAAGCTGTAGACTCCCCAAGGATGCCACATGTGTCTTCTGCATCTGTATTACCTGTAGCACCTAATCTTAGAGAGAGAGAGAGAGAGAGAGAGAGAGAAAGAGAGGCATCAGACCTCCAGTACACACCTGACAATCCATCCACTGGACAGACGGTTCCCGTACTGGATGCTTGACTCTCTCTTCCCATTATGGAAAAGCCTAAGTAATGAGACTCTCACGGAAGACTGGGAATGGGGTGGTGAGCATAACCGGCTCTTCATCAAGAGGATCTCATGTTAGACTACTTCAAATAAATCAATCAGATGAGTATTAAGCCGAATTATTGCATTCCAGACATATAGGTGATGGAAGACAGCTATGAACTTGCTCATCACAAAGTGGCAAAGCTCTGACTGGAGGAAGATGCAATGGGGACAGACACACAAGAGCCCCGGATGGGCGCAGAGAAGGGAGAAGGAGCCTGAAAGAGCTCTGAATGTCAGCGTGGGTCACCAGCAAGGCTGGAGAGAACTTTGGGAGATGGTGGCTTGGGAATGTTGGAGATGGGTGACACTGGCCTAGGTGGAGGGAAAGGAAGCTCTCCAGTGTGAGTAAGGGGCTGACCTGACCTCAGTGCCCACATCCTGGGCTGGCCGGGTTATGTAGAGCTGGGCCTTGGTTGGCCTACTATTATTTGTGATGATTCCTGATTTATAGCCCCTGCTAGGTCATTCCAGGCTGGCCTGGAGGATAAAGCCTGATGAAGTGGAGGCGTACGTGATACACAGTAGAAGTGCTCTGTATACATTGGGTCTCAACATCTACTGTCTTCCATGCTGTCAGCACCTGCCTTTTCCTACAAGCAGAGCCTGACTATACTTCTGAATCTGAATCTCTTTGGGCTGCTGGAACACCACAGACTGGGTATCTTATACAGAACAGAAATTTCTCTCTCACGGTTCTGGAGGCTGTGAAGTTCAGATCAAGGCAGACTTGGTGTGTGGTGAGGGAGAGTTTCCTGGTTCTTAGTGCTCTCCACCCTTCGTGTTCTCCCTTGGCAGAAGGGATGAAGGTGGCAGACGAGGTCACTTCTGTAAGAGCACTAATCCTGCTCTTGAGGGTTCCACCTCATTACTTTACCACCTCCCAAAGGTCTAAGCACCTAATAAGACCACCTGGAGGGCTGAGTTTCAGCCTAGTACATTGACAGCCAGAAAGCTGCTGGGTGATGCTCCCTGCCTGAGTTTTTGTTTGTGTTTTCTTAGAAGGACAAGGCAAGAACCCTGTAGAATTAATGGCTCAAAAGTAACTCCCTACCAATAATAGGTGAAGGAAGAGAGGACTACTTTGCTTCTGTAACCACTGCTGGGGAAATTATGAGGCCCATTCATACCAAATTAAGCCTGGCTGATGCAGCGGTGACATGCGGATAATGAAGTCCCTTTCTAGCCTCCCACTCTTCTGCAATGTCTCCAGGAATTACCTCCCACGTGAACTGCTGGTACTGGAACCACAGGGTCTAGTTCTAAGGGAACCTGAAGTAGGACACTGTAGCCTTCAACTGTAGAGCTATACATATTTGCTACTAGCTTCCTTATAAATGGGTCCTGTTCAAGTGTAGTGAACCAAGTCAACTCAGTCCCACCGTCTAGATAACACTAAGGAAGGCGTTGAAAGCTGACTGTATTCACCTCTTGGTGTACTCGTCATGATGTTGGGCTCATCCACCCACTTTCTTGATCCATCTCCAATTAGGATTGTAAAATCCTTGAAAATAGCAACTGGGTCATGCTGAGTCTTTACTGTAAGTCCCTTGCAGAGTGGCACTCGATGGATCACCTCTAAGTTGATTGCTAAGCAAGAAGAGCAGCTCTCTTCCCAAAGCAAGCCAATTGCTATGCTTTCCCTGGGTCCCAGAGTGCAGAAAGTCAGTTCCCACAGCCACACCGGTTCTGAGGGGCTTGTAACAAGTGCATGACTTTATTTATCTTGTTGTTCTACCCATGAGTGACCTTCCAGACGGTTTCAGGCACATCCTTTCTGAAACCCACTGCACATGACCCTAAACAGTCCCCTGTCTGTTTAATCTCCTGAGGTATCCCTGGGTCCACATGCAGCTGCAGCTTCCTTTGGAACTGAGGCAGAGGTACATGATGAATGAGCAGTAGCGAGCGTGGACTGGTGTTACCCAAGGGCAGGCTCCGGGCCGCAGCCCGAGGCTATCTCCCAAGTTCTCCCTGCCCCAGTGGGAGCTTCTGCCACCTTTCTGCCTTCTGCGGTAGCTGTGCCCACACTGAAATGCTCCTTGAGATGCCAGAGCTGCCGGTGCCATACACCCAAGAGCTGCTCCATAAGAGGCTGCTGCTGCTGAGGGTATAATTACCAAGCTGGCCCTCGAGCTAGGCTGGTTGCCAATAGTGAGCCAGCGGGAGGCCCAGTGAGTCAAAAGCTCACCGCTTAGAGGTGCCTGGGTCAGAACCAAAGCTCTAAATTGGAGCTGGACAGCTCTCCTTGAGGCTACCATCCCTGGTCCCTAGACCTGCCAGTTTCCTGGAAGATTCGTCACTAACGATAAATCAGAGGGCGCCCTGGGAGAGGCAGATGCCTCAGTGGCGCATAGGTGCCTGATCACCCCATGCTGCCACCCCCATGGCAGGCTCTCTTGGCTCCACCATGCCCTCATGGTGCCAAGCTTGGTGGGCTCCAAACTCTTTGGACAGATGCTTTCTCCAAGCTGCCAATCTGCTTGCACAGATCACGTGGGAAGTCAGCAAGTATCATGTGACGGACTCCAGGAGGCCTCCAGGTCTCCCTGCCTCCTGCCATCACACAGCTGGCCGCAGCCCACGTTGGTGCTCACCCCAGGGCACCACCTCACCTCCAAGGTCAGTGCTCAGCCAAAGCCTTGGAGCGATGCTCACCGAATGTGCGTATCTGCAGCAAACAAGCGGGTGTGCTGGTCTGGGGTGCCCAAGCTATACGGTGTGTGTGCTAAGAACTGGAAAGTATTCTCTGCACAAGGTTGTAGGATTTTTTTTTTTCCTAGCTCCAAGAGAAATTGGACCCAAACTGCTCTACTTGGCCTCCAGCAGAATTGAGCTCATTTCTCTGGATAAGCAGGCCTGCCAAGGCTCTGGAGCCAGGGGCAGACATCAAGTGCATCCATGGAGCCCCCTTTGATAAAAGAAGCAGATGACGCCTGAAACAGTCCAAATGGACTCTTCACAAGCAATGCATTCCTCAAACAGCTGTGTGCTGCCACTCAGGGCTCTCTGAGCACTCCACCGTCTGCTCTGATGCCTGGGTTTGGGCCGTGTGTTCTTAGGAAAGAAGAATGAACAAAAGCAGGCGATCCCTCCCCCCATTTACAGATGAGCGCTGCACCGCCAGAAAGCCCTGTGCGCCTGGAATGGAAACTGGCTCTGGCTTCATTGCATGCATCCTCAAGGTCTTGGACACTGGAGGCAAGATTGAACAACAAAGCCTGTGCCCACCTTCATGGAGCTGGTACCTTGGACACTGGGTCATCAGAGGGCAAAGCAGGGGCTGTGGTCTGCAGCCATTCAGCTTATCCACTGACTTGATTCCCCCCACTTTGTATTTATTGCACAGCGGAGCTAAATGGTACATCTGCTAAAAGGAGCCCCAGGCCTTGTTAGCCCTGACAGCCTCTGGGTGCTCGGGTATTTCTTTGTCTCCTCCCCCTGCCACCCTACTTGCGTCCACCTGGATTCTTTCGCTGAGTGTGGGTACTATCTTACCTGGAGCTGCCAGAATGGCACTGACTACCAATGGGAAAGTCACCTCCGTATTGGTCTGCTTTCCATTTTTGTGGCATGTTGAAGAATCCTGGAAAGACAACTGCGGTGGCGTGAGAGCCAGCCCAGCTCCACTGGCAGCAAGACGAACCCCCAGTGTTCGCGGGCTGGCTCTCAGCTCTTCCGCAGCCCCGAGGTCGCAGCCTCCTCCCCTCATCACCTGGCTGGAAAGTTAAAGCAGCCGGCTCTATCAGTGGCTCCCCACTCAGGTGTGTAAATTAACAAATTCCCCCAGAATCCATAACAGACACATCTTTGTTCAACTAAAGAACTTGGGTATAAATTGTAGCTTTTTAGGACGCCTCTGTCAAAAGTGTAATATATCATAGAATAGTGGATACAAGTTCAAAAGTACATATAATAATATAATTAAGATAGCTTGACAAGAATGTATTTTAAAAGTATAAAATACCTGCAGGTATAATAGCTTCATAAAGTCTGTCAGATTTACTTCTGCTGTGAAGAAATTTAAAATGTTTTACTTTAATGTGATGCAAATGAAGGCCAAGGTATGCATATAACACAGTCCTTAAAAAACAGGAAGAGGGAAAAGAATAAAAGTCAGATCCAGGCCAAACAAGATATTAAACTTTGCAGGTGACTGGATAATATATCAAGCAAACAGATTAGGGAGCAATGCGGAGCTGTTTGTAGAAAACACCAATTTCACATTTCCCTCCCTCGCTGGCTACAGCAAAGTACCTCTTTTTATTCAAAATTAATGATTCTCTCTGTACGTTTTTCTTTTTGTTCAAAAGGTTCAAACATAATTCTTATTTAAAGCAAAAGCAATTTTTATGTAATTACCAGCTCACAGAAAATTATTTTTCAACATACTAAAAGCTAAGGAGAAGAGTGAGTCACACCCAGCACAAAGGGCTCCAGACACCTCCACACACCCCGGGACCAGCTGCCTGCAGGCTGAGCAGGAATGCAAGCGCTTGCCCACGTTCTCCATCACGCTGGCAATGTCAGCCCTGACTTGGCTCCCTGTGGGCTTGGAGAAGAATGCCTTTATAAGCCAAGGAGCAGTAGCTTGTCAATCTACTATAAAAATCTGAAATTCTAAGATTAATCTAATCAGCAAAGTCACAGATGGGAGCACCCAGAGAACCTCTCAACTCCTCCTGCCCCCCAGCTACTACTCCTGGGAATCCTTCTTCTCCAGATGGTTGTTTGCACCTTAGATTAACCCAGCAGTGTCCCTTTCTTGTATAGATCTGCTGGACCAACCCCCAAACATACTTAAATTGCACCCTCCAGCCTGATAGCATCTGTCAAACCTTATTTCAGGTTCATTTTCATGTACTTATTCCAAACTGACATAATCTCAGATGGTCTTCTGGGATTAAGTAGCAATCTCGCCTTCCCTGTGGTTGGGAGGTCTTGGTATAGTATAAAGTACAAGGTCCTCCTGCTGGAGATTCAATAGACAACTGTGGTGTTTTGCTTCTCTGGCCATGCTTATGAGCACAGTTCAGTGTTGCCAAAGCAAAAAACCTTAAAGCATGGAAAGAGGAAGGTTTGTCACAAAAGGCGTCTCTTATGTAGGGAAAAAATTACAAGCTCGAATCACAAAAGCAGCACAGTTCAAAATTCAGCCCTACTGGTGTCTCTGCTCTGATGACGGCACCCAGAAGAATTTTCGAAGTAAATGTACTTTTCACCATTATCTCTCTCATTTGCATTCTGCTCCATTTGGATTCTGAATCTCCACTAGATGCTTTATTTTCAGGGTAGGTCTGCATGATGGCAAACAAACAGTTTGGGAAGGAATTAGCCATATGGGCTCGGGCATTATTTTGTTAATGTGGGAACTGGGTCAGCCCAACAAAATGTTTCCTCAAATACTTAAGCTGGCACGTTTTCTTTTCGAGAGGGGAGGTTTTCAGAACCAAGCACCCTAGCCGGCTGTGCTTGGAATCATAGCTGTGCAGTTTCCAGAGGTTCCAGGATTGGTACAGACAAAGCAGTTTCAGGCGGAGCACCTGGTCTGGTCTCCCCATCTCACGGCCAAGATACAGGAGTCCAGAGAGGTGATGACCTCTGAGCAAGGTTGAACGGCAACCATGGAGGACATGGTGGCATGCTCCCCTGAGTCTCACGGTTTCTTGATTAGGTAGAGGTCTGTAGACACAAGGCGAGAGGTGTCCTTTCATCTCCACACTCTAAAAACCCTCACCTAAATTTCTGGCTCCTTTTCACATACCCCAATCTTATATGAAATCAAAGGTGATAAATTTATGTCAATCGGTCACCCCAAATTTGTGTTTTTTAGCATCCCCTTTACGTGTGGCTCTGTGTCCAGGGAATATGACCATTGGCTAACTCTCCCCTTATCCTCTTTCTCTTCTCCAGTCAAGGACAAAGCGGAAAAGCACCAGTGGGACCCCAGATATCCCTCTTCTCCTCTAGCTACTAGAAGATATAATATTGGGAATAATGTTCTCAGTGGTGTCACAAGTGAAGGATACCAATATATAAAACAGACCTTTTAAGGGCAACCCATTATTTTTGTAATTTGTTTAAACAAAATCAGTGACTCTTTAAACCCTAATTCACATCTCAGAAATACAATGCAGTTATCGCCCATTTCTCTCTCTCTCTCTGGAGTCACGGCAATAACTTTAATGCCAGCAGAAGGCATTCGACATCAGAGGTGAACAAGGCAGAGGAGTCTGGCTTTTATCAGATAATTAAGATGCTACCAAAGTCAAACCTTTATCAACATTAGACTAAAAATAAGCTCCTTCCACCAAAGGGCCTTTCTACAGAGCATCAAAGTGACAGTGCTCTGCATATGGGTTAGCTTTTAAAACCGTTCATTGTTTTTCAACTTTTATTGGCAATCCATTCTCATTACACCCAACACATTTATCTTCATAGTATGTACGTCACAATTACAATATCAAAGAGTTTGTATCTCCATAATCAAAGTGATCTATAGAACAGTGCGGGGAAAACATAATAACACAGTGTGATCATTAATGAAGTGAATACTTTGAGAGAAAACATGGCGTCCCATGAGAGAACTTGTCCCGATATCATAAGATGGTAGAAGCAGGCAAACACATGGGGGTGAAGCAAATGGCATCTGGGTCTCTAGAGGTAGTGAGCACAACATGGCACTGCTGACTTTGGCGACAGGAGGGCAGAGGGGGCATTAAGCTGGTGATAATCACTTCAGAGTACAATTGTTCTATGCAACCTTCAGAGCTTTCGGAAATAAGGCTCAAATGTTTTCTCTCGAGAATAAGCATTGGTAGGTTGCTTCCAAGGACCAAGATGTGCTTCGGCGGGTCTACAGAGGCGCTGCTGGACGCCGTTTCCTAGGAGGAAGTCATTGGGGTATCATTCTTCGTGGCTGGGCAGTGAGCTTGATACAGGTCTAGGTAAATGAATGCACTTCGGGGCCACACTCCGAAGAGAAATAAGTCAAACACATGTGTAAATATCTCACCATCTCACTGATGTAAGAAAGTGAAAGTGGAAGTAAGAAACAAAATGTGCACTAGACGTTGTGAAATAGGGAGTGTTCACACGGGAAGAGGAATGGAGGTGCTGGGGGGATGGAAAAGAGAAGAGAAAGAAAAAATGGAGACAAAGCTTTTGTAACTAAGGAGGGGAATGGGATAAAAAAGAAGACTGAAGCTGTATCATGTACAGGTACGAATTGTCTATGATGAATGTGTCGTGATGTATATCTGAGATGTCTGAAATGTACCAATATAATTAACTAATTAAAAATTAAATTTATTAATGATCAAATAAAGAATAGGGCATCAGTGCGGTGCAGACCAGCATGGCAGCCATCTGGAGAATGTCATGCTGACCATATTGAGGGGAAGGTGAGTGTGTAGCTGGTCAGCGTGGACAGCGCATCAGCCTCATTCACAGTGCACCTCTGTCATCGGCTACAGCTGATGACATGATCTCATGATCAATAACCCTAAGTAGATGACAGAAACCTTCAAGTTGGACCAACAGTGAATATAACAAAAAGGAATGGTATTAATGGGGACTGAGGAAAAGGAGCGAAAGATAAGGAAGGGGTGGAAAGTCGTGCTCAAGTCTGCATAAGCCTATAAGTCAGTTTGGGCGCTTGGCCAAGGCAGGGCTGGGGACCCCTTGCTGCGCAGATAGGAGGCCTGGCAGATGTTCCAAATGGGAAGAGGGGACAGCAAGCAGATGTCCAGCTCTGTTAAGAGACTATTGATTGAGAAGGGGCACTGTCATGCTTCTTAGCTGACAGCAAGTGGCATGGCTTGAAGAGTTCTCCTTTGTGCACAGCTAGGAAAGAGCAAGTGAGTCCTTGAACAGAATTCACTTAAAAAACTTGGGTTTCATCTGTGCATGTATTTTTTAGCTCTTTCTGTGGTTTTTTTACATTCAAGTGCAAATGGATGGGGTCTGGTCAGGAGGGAGGCTGGAAGAGTATCTAAGCTATGAAGCCCAAGCAGTCTATAGCGAAGGCCTGCAATTCGGCAGTGGAAATACCAGTCACACACCACTTATTATCAACACAGTCTGAGAGATGTGTTGTTAGGTGATTTTGCCATTGTATGACCATCATAGAGGAGCACACTTGGCAAACCAAGATGGCTCTTAGGTCAGTAGGTTTCATGATCTTACGAAGCTACAGTTGAATATGCAGCTTATCATTCATCAAAAAGTCATGCTGTGCCTGACTCTATTTCTTTTTTTCATTCCCCTCCTTCTCTGGCCTCTCAGATAACACAGTATCTACTCCCTAAAGTCAGGCAAGTTATATTTAAAACTAAAAAGGTTTCATCCCTAAATAATTTAACTATAAGCATTTTTAACTTGGCTTATGTGGAAAATTATCTAAAGAGATCACCTTTATTTGGCTAGCATTAGTTGTCTAGGTGCAGGCAAAACCCTGTATAAGGAGAGGCCTTTGTTGACTTGTCACTGAAATACCTCTTGCACAGCATAGTGTACAGAAAAATAGGCACAGCAAACAAAATATAACATAGAAGATGTGGCACATTGTAGGATGCAGTAACAGGGATCAAAATTGATCATTCAAATTTTAATTAACTTTTTCCTTCAGTACTAGGGATTGCACTGAGTTATATCTTCAGCCCTTTTATTTTTTAAATATTTTTTTGAGAAACAAATAGAAATGAGACATTTTCACAACTAATTACTAGCACATTTTCAATAATTAATACATTGCATATTGTTGTCTTAGTGGTTATTCATTGTACAAGATGCAGATCTGATATCCTGTCTCAAACACTATTAGAGCAACCCTCTCTATTCATTGAATTAAGAGAATGGAGCTGTATATCTATCCTAACTATTTTGAGTATATAGATACAAAATGGTCGTTCATATGTATCTCCCTTTTTTGGTTAGTTTTGTCAGAAAAGGGCATTCCATTGTCATTTAAATACTGTAGCAAAATATCCCAATATAGTCCAATAGTCCGTAATAGTAGTGGGCTTTCCATAAGATGGTCAATGTCCGAAATTGTTGACTTGAGCCTTTTACAGCTCATCATATTAATATAGCTTTATTTTTTATACCTCATTTTCATACTTTTCTGCTGGATGGTTAAGACCAAGAAAGAGCAAGACCTATATAACAAGAAATGTAACTTTTGTATCTGATAAGGTCAGTCAAATCCCCTCAGGATTTAATCTGAAACCCTGTATCTCAGTTTGTAGATCCTTTGTCAGCGTCAGCAGTGTGGGTGAGTCATGGCCATTGCTTGAACAACTTGCTGTCTGTGAAAGCTTGAGAGAATGTTTTCTCTCCATGTGACTCTCCCTAGGCATACTCTACATCATTGATCACTTTCCTCTGTGGCCCCATAATCTCCTTGATCAAAAATTTGGGACACAATTAAACTACGGGATGTTACAGTACAGGTTCTCCTATTTCTTGAGTCCTTACTGACCTTGAAAGGTTAGGGCCAAAATGTTGGCTGTCCTTGTGGCCCTTCTTTTTCTCCAATTTTTGGTTTGCAATCTTAAGTTTTTAGCCCACCAGAAGAGAAGCTTAGTGATATTGTTACCCTATAACGCAGGCAGTTGAGCTTAACCTCATTGTCTGTCTGAATATCAAACATCTTAGACATAACATAGAGCAGATGTTTTCCATCAAGTATTGATATGTTAAACTTTGAGTCCCTCCAGAATATGAAAAAAGATTAAAAAGATAAAAATATTTAAAAAGAGTAAGCATTTACATATTTTTATACAGAAATTTAGAAATCTAACAACACAGTCTTGTAGCAGGACAATCCTGTGACCCTTTTGTATAATTTGTTTTGGAGGTAAGATCTCACTAAGTGGCAAAGTTGCTCAGGCTGCACTCAAACTCGCGCTCTCACCTCAGCTTCCCGGAGTCTTGGAGTCACAAGTGTGCACCGTCACACTTGGTCATATTTTGTATGCACAGGAAAGCAGCATGTGAACATAAGGGCTGCAGAAAACAGCAGAGTATCAGTTTGATTTCCTCTTAGAGATATTACACAAGCCTCTCCTTTCATAGATGATGGTATTTGGAGTTGGAGGCAGAAGTGACTTTTCCGAAGTATTGAAGCTTGGGTTGAAATCTTTGATCCCATAGCTTCGGACACAGTTCTTTCTCACTCCACCACATGGCCTTTCATTCACAGGAGCACAGACAGGTAGGTATGTGCACAGGAGACAGAGGGATAAATACACATTCTCTAGGTAGTATGAGCTTTTAGGCCATTATTCTGTCTTTGGCTTGAGTATCCCGTAGGCACATCGAAAAGTCCCTATAGGACATTTAAACTTCATTGCAGAGTTAAAAATTGTGCTGAGTTAAAAGTCTCCTGTAGCTATTAAAATAATGTGTACTGAGAAGGGTTACATCTCAGGTGGCTAATGGAGTTACACTGCCTCCCACTCCCACCCTGTGTCTGTCTGTCTGTCTGTCTGTCTGTCTGTCTGTCTGTCTATCTAAATAGGCAGACAGAAAACATTGTGTGTCTAAGGAAGGTGTCCGTGATTTTTATTGGGGGGAGGGAAACAATGTCCCTCCATCCCCAAACTGCACTAAAACTTTTTTTTTGTAAGAAAAATGAGAGAGAGAAAAAAAATCAATAGAGCGTGAAAGGACATGAAAAATGCATTTTAACCCATATTTTTTCTAACAGTGCAATTTTTTAAAGCTCTCTCTCTAAAAAAAAGAGTCAATGTGATTTTCAAGGAAAAAATAATGCAACTCAACCCTGAATCCAGGAGCAAAGACCAAAAAGAGCAAGAATAATGAAGATCTAAAGATCTGACCTAGTAATTTGAAGCAAGATGAAAAATGGTATCGGCCTTGGCCACCTTTGGGACTGACTGGTCAAAGGGTACATTAGATGTGATGGGGACCAAATTTTGTTTTGGGGTAGCTCAGCACACATTTGTATGAAACTTTTTAAACTTCCCAACCCAATGGAATGACTGCTGAGGAGTCAAATGTCCCCATGTGGACATTGCTACCCTTTCTTGTTGTCTACCCAAGAGAAATGGCATCGAAAAGAATGTGACACGTCCCTTGCAGGGCTTAGGTGAAAAGAAGCAGGAAAAAAAGAGTGCAGGTTAAGTGCAATATTAAAGACAATCTCTCCTCGTCAGTGTATCTTTCTTCCTTGCAGCTAAGCCATCTTTGTCAATTACAGCGCATTACTGTGCAGGCCAACTGGCAATTACAACGGCATCTTTCTTTCCATCACTGACAGCAAAAGGAGGAAATATTCTGACTCCAGCTACATGTAAAGAAGGAAACTGGAGCTCATTCCAAAGGTAATGTGTAGGGAACCTATAACCAGGATGCAGATGTTCTATGCAGCTGTTATGCAAAGAAGCTCCTGTTCTCAGAGCTGATGTGTTTATTTAGACTAGTGCTAAAGCTGAGTTAATGCCAATTTCCAGAGAGGATTAATATACACTAATGTGGAATTATTGAACTGTTGCACACATCTGGAAGTGCGTGTTTTAACTATTTCCTTTTTTTTTGTAGCTGCCAGGTGCCCTGGAGAAGCAGGCAATGAGCCTGCCATTGCTCCCTGGGCCCAACTGAGTGGACGCCATGCAATGAGGGTAGCCCTGGGCCCATCTGATCGAGACTGTGATCGCAGCAACATGAATCTTTTTACTCCTCCATATCTTCACCTCCATGTAAGGTTCCCACCTTCATTTTCAAGAACAGGCTGAGATCTCTTGTTTGTCCCAGTTCTCTGACCACCAAGCCGCTTTCCAGGCGAATACGAGGTCTCCAACCAGAACAGAAAAATAGCTAGAGGAACAAAAAGCTTTGGCTTTTGCTTCCACTGAGTGGTTCAGCCATTTAACCTTTGTGTGGTACTGGGTTTATCAACTCAGAGAATAGATATTGGCCAAAAGCCACTTAAAGGAATGGCAAAGGATATCTCAAGACCTCAACAGATCTTGTGAATCAGACGCTTCTGTTTATAAAGTCTTACGCTAGCATGCCACTCACCGAATGGCCAGCCTGCTTTTGTAATCAAGTATGGCTCCCATCCCTCCCAAGCCCTGCCCATTTTTTGCTATTCAAGACAACAGAAGCCATAGTAAATGCTTGCTGGGACATGTCCCTGTAGAAGAGGACATGTCCCTTGAGTGAGGAGAACTAAGGGTATGAGCTATGTGAAAGTACTCTGGCCAGCTGACTCCTCTCTGTCCCCTCTGTGTGTCTCTCCTGGCTCGGCTAAAGCGAGTCCAGTTGTGCAAATTATTATGAAGCATCCTAGAAAGGCTTTGCCTACTTGACCTTGGCTGCTGCCATAAGGGTTTGCTCATCGATAATTACAAAGCACATGGCCATTCGAAGGCCCTCCCAATATCAACTATGAAAGCAATTTATCATTCGAGATTCTGCTGGGGGCTCTTCAATTACTGTTGGCCTCACCCTCCCCCCCGCCACCCTTTCCTTCCTAGATAGATATCCAACTGTCAGGCAGATCCCACTGAGCGAACAGCAGTCAAATCATCCTTCGTCTCCGGTTCCCAAGTACCCTGCAATCATTTGTGCTTTTTCTCCAGAAGCCTCTTTCAGTGCCACATCAGAAGAGCTCTTTAAACGCTAACAAGAGCCAATATTTTAGATTCTACTGCTAGGCGCTTCAGCTCAAGTCACTTTATTGTAAAATTAGATGTCATTGTGAAAAGCATGGATATAAATATAAGAGCAAAAGGCCCTTTCTTAATGCAGAAACCAAGGTAACAATATCCTATTTTTCCTTGTTGTCAAAAAGTTCTTTTTTTTGATAGCTCAGCCAATATAATGCAGTGCATATTTACACTTAGCATTAAATAACTATTATGCAAAAGTACTCCACAGTAATATCTAAGTATATTTATGGAAAGCTAAATTATATTGCCAAGTTTATTTTAGACCAAAGAAGCCCCTGGGAAGGGATATTGTGTATTTTAAAGAGTAAATGTAAACTATTAAATAGAGAGAGCCTTTGTGGAGTGTAACACAGTCTACCTGGGTAAATCACAGAGCAATTACACAGTAAACTTTTCTTTGATGAAGCACTGAAGTGATGACATGTAATTACTTTTCCAATGCTGCACCGTGTGTTTATCAAAATGTTAATGCAAGCATAATAACAGGCTGTATGTTTGTGCCGAGAATGTCAGAGCCATCCAGCTGTCAATCACATCTGAAAATAAAATCGCAAATAAGCAGGCAGCCTGATAACAGGAGTGACAGCCAATACTCACGCAGCTGACAAGTACATCGCTCCCCTCCACCAATCACAGCGCCGCTGTAATGTACCTAATAGGAGGAGTATATCCTCCCTTAGCTCCATGGGACTAAGTGGTGTGAACGAGCTCAACCTTGTGTGTGGCTCCCCTCCGCTCTGGTTCTCCTGGTGGGGTCTCCCTCAGGGGCCAGCGCACTCCACCCTACTCCCTTCCTGCACACTCCTACAAAGCAGAGTCTTCGTCAATGGCCACAGAGTTCCCCAGAGTGCTGGCAAAACAACAACTAGACTCAGACCAGGCTTCTGAGCCCAGCACCTGGATCAGTAAGTCTACAGCAAACCCAGATGCGCTTTCCTCGGTCGTGATCACTGAGGTAAGAAGTCTTAGGCTAAGATGGCACTTAGAGCTTTTAACTCAAACTTTTTTTTAAAAAAAATATGAAAAACAGAACAGAAGCTTGGTTCTGAAGTGTCTCCACTCCTGTGAATTGGCACTTGGAGACCACAAGGTACTTTTAGGAGCCTGCCTGGGGCACGAGGACAGGGTCAAGTCCTAAACAGGCCCCTGGTAAAGTCTTTTCCATGATTACCTCCCTGTACTCTGGCACATCTAGGAAATGAGCACTTTGGTTGTGGAAACTTTTGTGTTTTCCGTGACTCATGCCCTCTTGACTTTCTCTGAGGACACTCTGCACTGAAGGGTCCTTTCAACTGTGTCTAAAAATTGCTGCATACTTGGTAAAGAGTGAGCAGGTGTGTAGTTCACCTTCTCCTCTGGATTATAATTGCAGACCTTCTCTTCAATATGGGTCCATTTCAGAATGTTACCTTATTCATGTAGGGTGGGGTCTCTGCACCTCACTTTTCTACAATTTACTTCCCTTTTTAGATAAACCTAAAATGCAAATGAGACCTACATGTTTGGACTTTGCTATTCTAACTGTTGGGATAGCTTGGCCACCCTGCCCCTTGCATAAGTATACAGTTATACCCAGGAATGCTCTCTGATTCTTGGCACAAAAAGACTGGAGAGGGCCGGCCAAATAGCTCAGTGGATTAAAGGGCCTGCAAGCAGGGGGTCAGGGGTTTGATCCCTGGGCCTGCCGTGCCAGCCCCACCCCTGGGATGTGCTGAGATGGAGATTGAGACTGGGTGTGGTGGCGCTTGCCTGTAATCCCAGCTCTTGGGAAGCTGTAAACGGATGGATCACTACGAGTCTGATGTAGTGCTGAGACCCTGAACACCCTGTAGACCCTTCCCTAAAATACGGAGAAAAAATAAAGCTTCCTACTGTTCAAATGAAAATAGGTTTTTTTTTTTTTTTTTTGGCTTTAATTTACTTTGCCCTTCTCAATTTACTTTGCCCTTCTCTTCTGCAAAGGGGTTGAATCTGGATCTGGATTTTACTGCCATATCAAGTAAGCCAGATGTAGAATTATCACATGTTCCAGAGCACCCTTCTCCAGGTAAAAAATAAGTAGAGGTCATTCCAAGTAGGGGTGCTGGCATGAGTGAGGTTTTCAAACACAATGAGGATTCAGATTCATGAAGCAGTTCAACAACTGAAAGTTTCTTGAAGCCACCAACTTGCTATCACTTCAGGAATTAAGTGGAGGATGTCTGGCCACCTGAGATTGTACAAATTACCTCAGTTATCCTTGTGGTTCTTCTCAACTTCAAGACTCTTTGAAGCATGAGGCCTTTATGCATGAGTAAATAAACTTCTGTAAGTCTACTAGTTAGAAAATAATCATCCAGTATGATGGTTCTTAGCATGTGTAAGTTTCCCTTGTGGAGCTTCTTGAGAATCATCAGCTCCTTCTGCAGAAAATTTGTCCAGTGCTGTGGAGGTGTTTCCTGGGCATGTGTATTGTGAGCAGTTTCTACAGATGATCCATTGGAAGCAGCACTAAGACTGCCATTGAAGACAAAATCTTCTGAAGGGTGTCACTCAATGAGCCCTAAATTTCTGTTTTCCTACACATCTTCATGTTTATGTGAAGTTTACCCAACCCTTGGGCATCTTCTAATACAGGTGTCAGAACAGTTTATAATTCGGGCTCAAATCAAAGCACAGGGAGAACTGCAAGTCAACAAAGCTGGGTTGTGGAGATGAAGGCTATCTCAGGACAAATCCACTAGTAGAACTTTGAGCAAGGTTTGGCGGGTTCACAACAAACAAGTGCACTGAAGTGGTATAGGGTCTTATCTTTGAAGTCAAAGGCAAAGTAGAATTTCATGGTGTGAAGTAGCAAGTGTGCAAGCAGGCAAAGACCAGGACCCAGGAAACTAATTAATCAACCAACTAGGTGACAGGTTTTGAGACATCTGCCTAGAGAAATGAGATAAGGACATTTGCCAAGATTCTGAGAGAGCTCAAAAGCTGTGATGTCACCTCTCAGGAGAAGCTAATGAAGTGGAAAAGGTCAAGCCATCTGGAGAAGCAGAGAGGAGGCCTGGTGGAATGTATCTGAGAAATATACTCAGTGGTTGTTTGGCAATTGGGGTATCTTCAGAATAGACAGATAAGTCACGACAATGTTTGGTAAAGTCCACACTACTTGAATTTGGGGATTTATTACAATATTTTGTGAATAAATGCTGAATGAAGGGATATGTTAAGATGTTGCTATGTTATTATTAACATTACACATAAAAACTCTTCCACAAATTCTAAGTCAGTGTAGAGTAGCCACAGATTCAAGTTGGGTTATTTCCAAGATTGCCCAGGACTCAAGTGCAGGAGAGGAATCTAATGCCAGCTGATGACCACGGTCATCATGCTCTTCATTCATGCACGCTCACGCTTTTAGGTTTACATGTCAACAGAAAGGAAGCTTCCCGAGTGTAGGCATGTCAGACCTGACTGGCATTCAAGTGTAACCACATCCCAAAGTGGGACTATGGAGGGCAGCATAAGGCATCTCAGCAGAGAGACAGCTTCTGCAGTGCACTTATTGGCTTGCTAAGCCCACAGCCAGCCCACAGAAAGAAAGGCTCTTCAGTGGATGCTCTGAGACATGTTCAGGCATGTTCTGTGTGACTATACAGCATTTCTGGGAAAGGCGGCTTAAGTGTAGGTCACCATGGAATCTTCACATACCTAGTTCCTATTTAACTTTTGTTACATTGTTTGTGAATATTATATTAATCGTTATCACCATCATTACTATCATTGTAATTATCATCACTGTCAAAATTCTTCCAACTGAGAAAAAGGCAGCAATATTGAATCTGTCTTGTCACTGCAGGGAATGCTTTCCTGGTAGCTGGAATTTCTTTCTTTTCTGAATACAAGAGTTATAGGTCACTGAAGGACAGAGCAGAGGACAGCTGGCTGGCTTTCCCGAACTAACTCAGGTTGTACGCCTCAGGCAAGCCCCATTGTACTGTTTAAGTCTAGGGGATGTTGGACTTTGTAAAGAGGTTCCATTCTTCTATTTGGTGACATATGCTTCATCTAAAAAAATGTGATACTCATGGGTAAGCATGATTGCACCAGGGTTTGAATTCACTGATGATGGTTTATTGGACCTAATCAGTAAGAATGAGGAATGAGACTAAGGAAGAGTTTCTGTTTTGCATGTTCCATCTGTTTCTCACTTTGACTCTGTGCTGTCTTCTCTTCTCTGGCTCAAAATCCTGACTCTGTCAGTCTTCTCTTCCTTCTCCTTTGGTAGCCTGGCCTCCCACTCAGGCGAGCCGTAGCAGACATGCTAAGTGGTTCTGACCCATCGGTAGCCTTGTTAATCTCTATTTTCAGAAGCCCCTTTCCGCTCCTTCAGAATCTCTCCTGAGACCTAAGTGCATGCCTGTTTCATTTCTTCCTTTCTTCTGTGTGGCCTGGGTTCCCACTGTATCTCCTCTCCAGGATCAATAAGAGAATACGACTCATCTAACAAGAGCTGGCTACTCTGCTCACTGAGAGTGCCTTTGCTTAAACTGAAGGGCTCTGCCTGAAAACACAGCCATATTTTAGTGCTACATTCCAAAACAGGTGTTGGATAATTCAGTAATTAGTATGCACATCTAACTCCATACAGCCTTTGTTGATCTCTCAATTATAGTTAGCTGGGTCCTCGGAAGTTTGCAGTAGTTAATTAGAGTGTTATTGAACAGTTGGGCTGGCGAGCCAAGCCCTGCCGTCAGTTGACAGGTTGGCCCCATGGCCCAAGCACGGGGTTGGCCCCGGACTGGGGAATGCTAGTCTGGAGGGTGACCTGGTGCCAGGAGAGGTTACATTGTCTTTTGAATAACAGCTGGAGGGAGACCTCTCTTATGGGCAGAAAATAATGGTCACATTCCTTATTCTGTCCTACCTTTGACAGGAAAATTCACATTCCAGTGGTGATCGGTTTCAGAAATGTCTCCTCAGGGGAAAAAAGAAACCTTCAACATTCAAGAAAAAAAGGATAATGGTTCCAAGTGGGCTGAGAAAAATCATAGTCTATGGCTAAGACATGAGTTAAAGATCATTCTCCCAGACCCACCTACTTCACTTGACTGCATTCCCAGAAGAGCCTGGGAAGAGCAGAGGGGCACAGGGGCAAGGTGCAGGCAGCAGAGCACCCAAGGTGAGTTTCCCAAAGCATCATGGGAAGAGATTTGGAAATGGCAGCTTTTGAATAATTGAGGTATCACATCATTTGCAACAGCTGAGTGCGACTGTGCAAAACACCAGGTAATCATCCAGATTCCATTCTGAATGTAGCTCCTGAAGATTAGGGCAAGCAAGCATTCATCACTCTAAGACTAAAATACAAGCATGTCTTGTCAGTAGAATGGTGGAGAGACACTTTGGGGCTTGGAGACTAAGAAGCAAGGAGCATTACTGATTATGGTCACAGTCAACGTGCTTTCCAAGGAGAATTCTCTCTACCCAAATTTAGCTTGATGCTGAACTTTTTCCAAATTCATCAAGTTGAAGGGTCACTGCTTTTTCCTCTGCAGGCTGTGAGGCATGTTATTGTGTAGCACATCCATTACTGCAGGGAGGGGCTGGAAGAGACAGAGAGCTGACCTAGCCAACAGAGTGGGTTCTCATTTTCCACCGCTCCTTCTACTTCCCCAGGGTCCCTAACATGCCTGGGAATATAAAGAAAACAGAACGATGTACACAGCTGAAATAATGCTTGAAATTAGCCAAATACAGGAGATGGAATCAGTGGAGCGGAAAGAGCCTGCATTTGCAAGGTCCAATATCTACTCAACCACAAGGTGACCTTATTTACCTTCAGTTTACCAGAGATGAGGTCACCCACCTCCCTGGAGAAGCAATGATACACCACAGCGTAGAGAAAGAGTAGGATGCAAACAGAGATCAGAAGGAAGAGATTTGATTCCTCTCTCTGTTCTCTGTTCAGTGATAGATTCTGGGCAAGTTTTATACTGACAGGAGCATGAATGTAAGACTTCCACCCTCACCTTTCACCTTCAGTGGGAAGGTCCCTATAGTGGGTCCCTACAGCAGGGCCTGTCCCACACATCTCGTAATATCAAGGTGTGAAAAACATGTGATAAATATGTGAAAGTGTGTGGCATCCACAAGGACAATGTAAACAAACACACTGTATTTTCTGGAGCGAGGCATGTGTGTGATCAAGTGGGCTGAACTGACTGCCAGGAAGCTGGGAGAAAATTCTGAGAGTTCTGAAGGGTAGACAGCAGCCACAAAGGTGACGTCAGAAAGTTTGTAGTTGGGAGCTCTTAAGGGCCTGCAGGAGTCTTTGAAGTATAGAAGTTGAGTTTGCTTTCCACTTCAATCTCATTTTGCTCTGCTGTGAATTTAAAGGCCTTTCGCACATTCTTCCTATAGCAGAGAAGAACATAGAAGAGTACACTGTAGGTTCTGGGCCTTGCGTCTTGATTGGCCTGCTTGCCATCCTCCTGCAGAAGCCTGAGACCGGCACCAGACCCTGCATGTGGGGGTCAGGGTGCTCTGGAGGTTCTCTTATCCTGAAATGAAGCATTTCAGGAGGTTATGGTTCCCGATCAAAACTCATTACATGGACAATAACTAGACCCTCACGTTGGCTGAGGTTTTCTAAGGGTCTTCCTTTACTTCAAGTCTACCAACACTGAGCAAGCCTCCCTGGGAGGAAATAATGCATCCCTTTCCCATCAGCAAGGACTACAGAGCAGGGAGTCCACTGGTGAGTTTGTTACCGTACCTACATTTGTGTCATTTTTCTTGCTTTCTCGTGTTGACCTTCACAACACCCTTGTATAGTAGGCAGAGGTGACCTCATTGTTCTTGTTATACAGGCAAATAAACTACAGTCTTGAGAGGTGAAGATCCTGCATCTAGGGAAATGGTGGGGCCCACACAACTGAAGGCTGTCGGTCTGTTTTACCAGAAGTTTAATCAGCACACAATGAACTACACATAAGGTAGTGTGCAATGCAATGAGTTTTGACACACGAACCCTGTGGAAGAAACCATTATTACTATGAGGACAGTGAATGTGTCCATTACTTTCCATAGTTTTCTTTGGCCTCTTGGGGATCCTTCTCTTTTGCTCTATCTTTGCTCCCCATAAGTCCCAGCAAGTCCCCAGTAATCAGTTTTCTGTCTCTAAAGATTAGTTTGCTAATCAACATTGCACGAACTCCTTTTTGTCTAGCTTCTTTTATTTGGCATAAATTATCTTGAGCCACATCTATGTTACTGCACTACTCCAGTAGCTCATTCCTGTCTACTGCTAAGAACTATCCCATTGTGTGGATACTCCACGATTTGTTTTGATTTGCTGCCCAATGATTTCTTCAAAATTGCTCCTCTTAGGAAAAAAGAAAAAGAAAAAGGTCATTTCTCCCTTCTCCTCTCACAACTATAAGTGATTGCAACTCAAGTCTGCTTTCTCAAATGTTTCCTGATCAAATAGACAAACATATTAGAGGCTATATCAGGGTTTCTGTAGGCAGTTGTGGGAAGAACCACCTCAAGTAGGTCTTACTGGGACCTGCGCATCAAGTGGATGACAAAAACTCACAAAGGCATAAACAATGGAGAACTTTGGCAAAATTATGAAAGCAATTTAAAAGTTGATAATTAGATATCTGTTGCAGGATGTTTGGGAAATTAAATTAACTTTTTTTTTAAAAAAATGAAGGTTTGTGGGGATCCCTTCATGAAAAAATCACTGCAACTGATTATTTTGCTAATATACTTTGCCTTTCCTTCCTGCTTATCCAAGGAAGTGGCACCTTTAGCCTTCAGCTGTGGCAGCCAATCATAGCTTCTAATTGCATTCGCTGCATAAATTGTTGGGGTCATGAATAATAAAATTAGTTTAAATCAAACCCTAGCCACAATCACAAATAACTATCTAGTGGGAGGATTTGCATCGTTTCTTTCTAGGGGAAAGGGTCGGTAAAGTCTCAGTAGTTAAATTCTAGAATTAAAATGAAGATATAATTAGGAGGTGGAGGAGAAGGGAGGAGAGACCTGAAAGTGGGAAAGGGAGAAGAATGTTGTGCTCAGAGGGTTCACAGAAAAGAATGTCTCCCCTCAGTGTGCAGCCTCCTTCGACAGTCCTGGCCACAGTCATAGACAAGAGAGAGTGTCCCTGGCCACACAGGGGTCCAGAAGCAAGCATGAGCCCATGACCAAACAGGCCTTCTCCACACTTCTGTCCCACCTAATGCAATCTCTCCATGCAAATCCAGTAAGTCATTCAGCTCCTGGGAAGCAAAGTGCCAGTCTGGCATGGTGACCATCAAATCTACTGCTCAGGTGACAGTGAGATCTCAGCAAGGTTGGGTCATTTAGTAGCAGTTCATTGCCCAACTTTCCTGCTCCCTGGCTGTGGATCAGGCCCCTTGAGGGTGCCCTGGGAGCCATGTGCAGCAGCTCCTGGGTGTGGTGACTCCACTGGTGAGTACTCTAGGGGGTTATTCGGGTGGCCAGTAAGTTCCTATCTGCGTCTCTCTTCCTGTGCAGACACTGCTCAAGAGCTCTGCCTTCAGACTATAACGATGCTGCTGCTAAGAGTGAAAGATTGGTCAATGATCCCAGTGGTTAGACTGAGGACACTCATAGGCTAGGATAGCCCTGTCCCCACAGCAGCCTGCTGCTCCTCCAGATTCTGCGAACTCCTGTCCTCAGTGCTACATCTCTTTGAGTCACGTGATCCCCTACCCACTTCCTTCCTTCAGCTCTAACCCTGTCCCTGATGCAGGCTGATTCTAATATCTTCAGTTCCCCACTGTCTCACAGCGTTTCTGAGCCCATGCTGCTGACTTTATTTAATGAGGTTTATTGTTTGTGCTTAGTAATTTTCAAAGGCCCGTCATCCTCTTTGAGTTTGCCCTTAGATCTTCAGCCTGCCAAAGAGGGGGGCTTTTGAAGCTCCCATCATTAATTCAGTACCTAGCTTCTGCATTTAACGGCACATGGGTTTGAAGTGTACATAAGCCACAGTGGAACATCTGAGGAGCATGCCAAGACACTGAAAATTATAAAGGGTGATTAGGAAATAGCATGGCCCTCTATCTTCTCATGCCTAAAAACTTTATTCCAGAATCAAAAAGATTCTAGGATATCAAAATATCACTGTCTGATTCTGATAATGACTTCCCAGAGTTTCAGACATTGGGGCGACAAAGATTTAATTTTAATTATCAGCAGCTCCTTTAAAAAAAGCTTCAGCAGTTGTAAAAGAAGGGGGGGGCTGGAAGGAAGGTCAGTGGAGGAGGAGGAGGAGGAGGAAAGCAGAGCTTTCT
>NW_004524712.1:3252954-3255275 GCF_000260255.1 Octodon degus
GAGGAGGAGGAGGAGGAGGAAAGTGAACTGTCAGTTCTGTTAGGTTGGCATGTAGTGGCTGTCAAGAGCAGAGTTCCCTTGCCCATGGATGGAGGGACTCACTGGGTGGAGACGTGCCTGTGTGCCCGCTGTAGTTCACCCTGCTGGAGCCACCACTGTCATGGAGCACAGTAGGAGAAGCCTATTCCAGAGGCTCGGCACTCCAGACAAATGAAATGCCTAGATTCTAGCAGGCTTGGTGAAGCCGTTTAACTTCTAAAATCTAGTCCAGACAAGCTCAGTCAAAGAAGAACGGGGCCTAGAGCCTTATCCCAAGAGCACAGGCAGGGGAGAGGGCATTCTTGGGTAGCTGCAGTCCTAGTAGTGCCCCAGCTTCCCCAGTGACGACCCCCATGTCCTTGAGCAGTTCTGAGGATCGTGGGCCTTTGCAAATGTAACCCAGGGAAATGAATCTTATCTAAGAATATCTGCAAAAATAAGGTCAGGCTTTGAAGTCTGCTATTCCGAATTCTAAGCTCTTGCCAGCTTGGGAGCAACGGCCTCACCTCCTTCTCTTTTCACACCCAGCCTGACTCAGGAGGCCTGGATTCTGGTCCTGCCTCTTTCGGTGTCTTCACGCTGCTCCAGGGAAGTCACACAACCTCCCCGTCCTTGATGGCCTCTCCGCCAGCTTCCAATGATTTTTAGCAGTAGGAGCTTCTTCTTTTTCCCAAATGAGATTCTACATGGAAATTCACTGTTTAGAATAACAAAGAGGGGCTGCCCTGACAGAGTCCTCTCTTTGTTTTGTTGTCTGTCCCCTTCCTAGCATTCCACCCACAGAAGGGAGGGACCTCAGAGGATCTCCATTCCTGCATGAACCCAACGTGGAAGCAAGCTCTCGACAATCTTAATGACTGCTTCTGGCTATAGAATCTTATAACGTGATTTTAATCTGCGCCATTTAGGGTGTACCGGGGAGGAGCCCTGGGAGAGATACCATTGACAAGCTTTTTTCTTGAAAAACTAGCTATCATTTATCCTTAAGGAGGAAACAAAATGACAACCCTGAGAAGATGATTTCCCTTTTATAACCTTATTATGAATGCTGAGCACAGCTGGGAGTAAGGCCAGGCTGTGCGTGCGTGTGTGTGTGTGTGTGTGTGCGCGCGCGCGCGCCAAAGGGACTGTGATTGGAGGCTCAACCTTTTCGCTGCCAGCTACTGCATCGGGAGTAGCCGGAAACAGAGACTTCACCACGGGCTGAGTTCTGGGCCCAGCCTTGCAGCTAGGACAGCCCCAGTGGGGAGGAGGCTCTGGGTTTCCTTAGGTTCCCGCAATGGTAGGAGCAGCACAGCGCGCCCCTCTGGAGTGCAGAGAAGACAGGGGCAGGTGGAGCTTATCTAGGGAAGGAATCTGCGGGGATGCGTCAGGCGCTGCTTGACATCCTTGCGGCAGATTCGGGCTGCGATAGTGCTGAGGACTAACGGCCCGTGGGGCGTGATTCCACTTTGCCCCAGCACAGCTGTTTTCACGCTGGGGTTGGATTTTGGTGCTGTAGCAATTTTCCCCCATTGTCTGGTATCCCTTTATTCGCATCTGAGAAAGACAGAACAGTGTTCTTAGGAGAAATTTCCACCACTTAGAATTCAGGCAAATAAACACACTGACTGTCCCTGTTCCTCCTTCCCTTAAACCACTCACAACAAGCCAAATAAACACCTTTGTAAATGGCTTTTCTCCTATAATTTCACTTCCTTTAAAAGGCGTGATGAGGTTACATTTGATGCTCTCTAATGTCCACCATGCATTTATTTTATCCAACTCAGTGTTCGGCAGCAATTAGCAAAGGTAGCACTAATTAGGCTTTACAAAGTAATATTGTCTCTCTAAACCTAAGTCATAGCATTTCAAGCCTTTAATGATTGCAAGGTTATTTTGCTGTTCTTCATAGTAGCAGGGGTGTTAATGAGTGTATTTGGTAGGCACGAGGGTGCCCCTGCTTCCTCTTGGGGCTTATTAGTATTTATTGGGGACACTTTACTTAATTTGTTGCTAAGATCATGCCCTAAATGGAAGCAGTGAGCCAGCCGCCCAACAACCTTGAAGTTTTAGATTCTTGCCGTCAACCCTGTCTGAGGAACATCATGACATAAACATTCATTTTCTCCTGGACATAAAAACTTCACTTCCTCTTGTCTGGTCTTCTTAGTTTACCTTTATCTCCTGCGCCCAAATGTACTTAACCATGCTTTTTTCTCACTTAAAAAAGTCATCTTGGAGCTCAGCAGAATAAGCGCTTCCCTGGCAAGCACAAGGGCCTGAGTTCAATCCCTGGTTCC
>NW_004524712.1:3255633-3260256 GCF_000260255.1 Octodon degus
AAAAAAAAAAAAGCACTGCGGGCTTTATGAGAAGAAGAAACACCTGGCCCAGCACTCTTACTCGGTCTTGCCATGTGATGGGCTTTGCCACGCTGTGAAGTGGCAAGAAGACGCTCGCCAGATGTTGGCAGTGTGCCGCTCCCTGCCTCCTGAGCCACAGGTGCAAAGCCCGTAAGTTGTCCAGTGGGTGGTGTTCAGTTTCGGCAACATAAAATGGACTCCATAAACTATTAAGCAGTGTGTGTTGCAAGTAACTTAACATTCATAGTTTCATGATTTAATCTCGCTGACAACTTATTCTGGTTATTTTTCCGGAATCAGTTCCCTGTTTCCTGCATGGTAGCACGAGAAGCGATTGGGAGGTAGATTGCAAATCCGTAACACCATCTCTGCAGAATGCTATCCCAGGGCTATGTGTGACTTGGTATTTTATGTGGGTTTGGGGATCGACTGTAGATAATAAGATGAGGAACATGACAACGGAGCGCTGCCACTGGCCTGAGCAGAATTCTCCCCCAGTCCAAGCAGTTGGAAAATATTACAAGATGTATTTCCTTTGCTGACACCTCTACAGCATCTGTCTGGGTCACCTGCTCAGATGACATCATTTTGAGGGACACTGTTGAAAATGAGGTTTCCTAGCTGGCTTCTAAGAGAGTCAAGGGAAAGGATGAATGGGAAGGAGTAGGTATGAAAACTAGAGAAAGCAAGAGATGTCTTCAGTTCTTTTTCTCTTTTCTTTTTTGCACTTAGGACAGGCTGTACAGGGGTCTCACTGTGTAGATCAGACTCATAGTGATCCTCTTGTTTACAGCCTCCCAAGTGCTGGGATTACAGGGAGGGGTCACCACACCCAGTCTCAGTCACTGTCTCAGCATGCCCCGGGGGCAGGGCCAGCATGGCAGGCCCGGGGATTGAACGCCTTAATCCGCTGAGCCATTTGGCCAGCCCTTCACTTCGTTTCCTTGCTCTGTAAGTATCTGTCCACCAGGGCTGTGAACCAGGTACTGCATCGTGTGTAAGGGACAAGACAGCATTGTCCCTGTCTCTTTAGTTTACATTCCAAGGCAAAGCAGTCGAACAACCAACTTCCTGGCTGATTCTAATTTTAAATCTGCCATGCAGAATAAAGAGATCCAGGGTGCCAGGAGCGAATAGCTGGTCCTATGTATTCAGTGTGGTCCTGGAGATTCTTGTGGCCAAAACAGGTCAGCTAATGTTCAGTGAAGAAGAATAACTGGATAACTAGGGAAGGAATGGAAAATACCGATCAAACCAAGAGGGTTTCACTAGACTTGGCAGGCCAGACAGACTAGGGTGAGAACTCTGCAGCCTGTCATGGAGACATCTGTGCCTGTGCATGGGAAGCCATGGCGTCCTCTGAAGCGGGACAGTGAGGTGATCATTTATCCTTCTCTGACATAGGCATTTTCTTGATCAGCAGTTAAGGAAGGCCCTTGAGCTTTCCAGGTGCTCATCCAGCAGTCACTTCACCACCAGGACAGCAAGATCATCTGTAGTGTGCTCCACCTTGCAGGAGACTCCCTAGTCCTCTTAAAGAATCAACAGGTTGGGGCCAGTGAGATAGCTCAGTGACTAAAGCCCCTGCTTAGGCAAGCACAGGGACTGCGGTTCGATCCCCAGCACCACATGCCATGCCAGCCTTGCTGCTAGGGTGGGCTGAGCCAGCCAGAGTCTGGGTGTAGTGGAAGACACCTGTAATCCCAGTACCGGGGAGGCTGAAAGCAGGAGGATCACCATGAGTCTGAGCTGCCTAGTGAGACCTGGAACAACCAAATTCAATAGAGAGAAAAAGAAGAAGAAGAAGAAGAAGAAGAAGAAGAAGAAGAAGAAGAAGAAGAAGAAGAAGAAGAAGAAGAAGAAGAAGCAACAGGTTAGCAGGTGACAGGGCGAGGGCGTTTTCTTCCAACCACTAGGGATGAAACCCAGGGCCTCCCACAGGCCAAGTGCAAGCTTTGCCTCTGAGCTACCCTGACAGTCACAAGATTACACTTCACAGTAATTCCTTTTTTCATTCCCAAAGATTACATTTCCCTTATTGTGCAAGGAAGAAGGCAAGGGAAAACGGAAAGCGGGGATGGCCTGAAAGAGAACTGGAAAGAAGCAAGGTCTAGAGCAATATTCTCCAACAAGACCTCGGGAGTTTTGGACACCCCTTTAATGGAACAGAATGTGGAGACACTAGTCGCAGGTCCTAGACTGAGCGAGTGCCAGAGCTGGCAGGTTTCTGATTACTGGAAACCCCTGTGCACTCAAAGCGGGGTATGCAGCCTCTGAACAGTGGGTGGGACGCTGGTGCACTCGGTTCCTTGACTCCTCTCCTTGCTGCACTGAGTCCGGCACAGAACTCAGTGGCAGCAGTCACACTGCTCGAACGGCCCAGCTGCTTCTACTGGGCTGGCTGCCTCAGACCCCAGGCCATAAACACTACTTGCAGCCACACTCAAGATGACATAAAGAGAAGAAACTGCAGTGGCTTTGTCACTAGACTGAATGGCATATTCTTATAGCCAGATAATGCAGAAATAAAGTGCGTTTGTAATAGACAACAAAAGGATTATCCTCCATTCATTTCAAAGCACCCTTCATCCCACTCAGGGATTACATTTCCCTTTACTTATCTTGCAAATAGTTTTTTTTTTTTTTTTAATTCTTGTTTTCCCCAAAGCGCACATGCATGGCTTATGGCAAATATAAAAAGTAGCTGGACCTCTGAGAGGCAGAGCCACCATTAATCAGAGAGAAGCCAACCTCTACAAGACTTTTAATCCACTTCTAGGCTGCTGGAAATCTAAGAAACTAACTGCGCACCGTCTCATGCAGACCTGCAAGGAGGAAAATCACTCCTGAAAAACAGCATCAGCAGACAGCAAAACTGAGCTAGTCAGAGAGTCCCTTTAAGTGTTGCCAGCATTAGACTTTTGCCTCTGTTTTTTTATTTTATTTCTTTCTTTTTGTACTGAGAATTGAACTCAGGACTTTGTACTTGCCAGGCAGAGGCTTGTGCCCTTAAGCTATATCCCTAGCCCAGGCTTTGGCCTCTGAGATGGGTTTTATTGTTCTCTTCCGTATCTTTTTCATACATGTTTGCAGAACCACTGGCAGACATGCCTGTTAAAGAATTCTGATCTTTACATAGGAAAAGCATCAAAATCTAGAAGTAGGTAAGTCTGAGGGTGTTCTAACAAATGACTCAATGGATGGCCTGGAAAGCCACAAGGAGAGTCCAGAGATTTCACTCTCCCCAGGTAAGTATCACAGGAGATTGAGTGAGTTGGCTGGGACTTGAATCTGTCACCCTGCTCCCATCCCAGGGGAGGAGTGGCATGGTCAGAGCAGACCTGTGGCAGGTACGGACTCACTCTCGTCATGTATTTCATCTTGAATAATTTACTCAGATTGCAAGTACATTTCTTTCTTTAGTTAGTGTTTATATTCTGTCTTAGTTATTGTTCTTTTTGCTGGGACAAAGTTTCCAACAGCCATAAGTACAAGGAAGAGAAGTTTATTTTAGCTCCCAGACTGTACAGGTTTCCATCCATAGACAGCTGGCTCCAAATCAGGGCAGCCTGGAGGAGGAGAAAGAGTCCATGGCAGGGCAGGCAGAAGGCAGCAAGCAGCATGCTTCCCTTTTAAATTCTATTCCATCCAGGATACAGGCTTCGTGGTTGGTGCCACCAACACCTGGGGTGGGGGTGGGGTTCCATAGCCCACATCTAGAGCTATGCTAAACAAATCAATGGACTAATCCAATTATCACACACTGTTAATCCAGCATGTCCCACCTAGGATCCCGCCACCTCCCCCAGGGCCCACCTAAAAGCATGCATGAAGCTCTCAAGAGACATCTAGCTAGAAGCCATAACACAGGCCCACCCCCTAGTCACATATCCTCGTACGTTCCACCCGTACTGGCACTTTAACAAGTATCTTTACTTCTTCAATATTTCTGACTCATTTCTTTTGTCACTCCAAGATTTGGCAGAGTCCAGGCTTCCTCGGGAGAGAAAGGGGACACAGCATGGCCACTGAGCATCATTGGTGCTGAACAATTCCAAGCATGCTCTGCAGCCCTTTCTCTTTTCTGATCTTCCTACTGTCCATGTGACCAAAGTGAGAAAAAAAAATCTTACAAATATGGATCCCAAACAACTCCATAACTCGGGCGAAGCCTCTGGCCGTCCATGACCGATGAGCGCACATGGCCCCGCGGCGCGGGGGGAGCCGTGGTGGAGTATTCTTCCCAGGCTGGGCGGAGGGCTCAAGAGGAGGTCAGGCTTGGAAGGTGAGGAGGTGTGGCCCAGTTTGGGGCAGAGATTTCTGTGAGGTGTTCAAAATCTCGTAAAAATTACCAGGGGCCTGGAGTGTTTTCTCACTTTGGAAAAAAGTAACAAATGAATGCACAAGGCAAGCCGGCCTGGTGTGCTCCTCTGTCTTTCAGCTCTCAAAATTTTCGCACCTACTGTGGGAAGGAGAGAGGAATGTGCATGCATAGAGGGTTAAATTCACAGCCTCCTCCTGTTTGTATATAACAGGACCATTAGAGTATTTTTGTATCTGCTCTCTCTGTGTTGCACAATACCACATCAAAAACACATTTGC
>NW_004524712.1:3260716-3267257 GCF_000260255.1 Octodon degus
CACACACACACACACACACACATTTCTCTCTCTCTGTGTTGCTGGGGATGGAACCCAAGGCGCTGCGCATGCTAGGTAATTTTTCTACCATTGAGCTACACTCCTAGCGCCCGCCAAGCATTTTGTTTCAGGCATTTCCAGGTTATGTTTGTCCTGATTCTGGCCTCTGATGTCATATACAGCTTCCTATTTAGTTGTGAGTCAAGAATTAGGATCAAAGTTATTAGTGACAAAGGAAATGAAAATAAAAATAAAGCACTGCTTTATACAAGTTAGGGTAGGGGGAATCAAATAATGTTGCGTACCAGGCAACAGCAAATGCGGGGAACCTGAAATCCCATGAAGGAGAAAGTGAAATGGCCAGTTACCGTAGAGTACACTTAGTGGTACCTAATGAAATGATGCGTGTGAATATTTTAAGACATTGAAATCTTACCAGATGGTGTGATGGCTGGGATTCTCACACAGACCCACAGGGATGGGGAATTAGATGCCGGGCAGAGACTCAGGGAAAGAGAATGAATAAATAAGACTTGTGGTTGCAACAATGAGAAACAATGAACTGAGAAAATATCTAAAACATAAACAATTATTAAAAGCAACGTTGGGTGGAAGAAGATATAGAATTATGTCTGTAGCACACTATCATTTAGGTAAATTAAAATAATTCATGTGGAAATGCCACATACTTTGCATATATATTAAATGACATATATCAGTCATAGTAAAAGCTCACCCATGAACTAGAGGAGGAAATGGGAATAAGGACCAAGAATAAAAGTGGAGAACATAAAAGCAAACATAAAAGGAGTTTTCAGATAGGTGTGCATGTGCATAGTTGAAAAATACGACTGTCTCAAGTCTTTGCAGTTTATATTCAATTTTTAAAAATAGCACATAACTCAGAGCATGTCATAAATGCCAAGATAAGTGGCGATTTTGATGGTTACAGTCCAGGCTTTCTTTTCCAGCAGTCCTCTGAACCTTCTTTTGCAATCGGTGGGAATGCTGCAAGATGAGGGGTTTAAAGGCAGGGGAAAATCTCTCCCATTCTTGAGGTCACTGCAACTGCAGGAAATACAGGCTAAGAGAAGTGGGAAGCCAATTAGTCTGTGACAAACTGATTTTCAAGGATGGAAAAACCCTGGAAAATCCATGACAATTTTATAAAATGACTTCTTGCCTCTATCTATCTATCTATCTATCTATCTATCTATCTATCTATCTATCTAATCTGTCATCTATCTATCTAACTTTGGAAGTGCATTGATTTCTTGACTTGGGGATAATGATCATTCAGAGAAAGTGATCAAAACACGAGCCTGCCTAAATTCTTTATAGTCCTTCACTCTTTGTAGACATGAAGATAGCTCAGAAGTGAATGGAGGACATTAAAGTCAGCTGGCCCTATAAAATGTGATCCAGTAAACCATTAGACACAAACTCTGATCATAGCAGGAAAAAAAGCAAGAAAGGAAGAAAGAAAGAAGAGTAACACCTGTGCTGCCTGACCGAGGACAGGAAAGAGCTGAAAACCCCACGTGGAAAGCTGACCGGCTTCCTGTTCCTGCTTTATAACGGCGCCTACTCTTCTCCTTGCACCTAACCAACTTTAAGCAATGCAGTGAAATCCTCCAGGCGCCGTCACCCTCGGTGTCGGGAAGTTCTGCCCTTCTCACCACTTACAGATCAGACAGGCTGACTTCTAGGGCTGAGGTTTTGGAAGCAGCTGCAGTGAAGGTGCAACCAAGCGAGAGGGCAGAGTGAGGAGGTTGATTACACTCAGGCCTAGTGAGGCAGCTGCCCCTGAGTCCTGTAACAATTGGGCATAAAGTCATTTAGCTCACAAGTGACCCACAAATGTGTGGCCCAAAACGTGTCTTAGAAGCCTAGTGACTGACTTTTACATATCACAAGGAAAGCCAGCAAGGAACTGTGGAGGAGCTCTATGCCTGTAGTATGCCAGAGACTCACCACTGCCCAGATCTCTTTGTACAAAGCTAATATCACTTTAGCTAAGCAAATTGCCTGGTGGGAGAAAGCACAGAATGCCATATTATTTGTTTGCTGTTTGGTTGCTTTTAAAAAAGACATAGCCAGTTGATGGATCACTTTCTCTGTTTGCCAAATTGGTTGTTTTGCAGATAGGAGGCAAATAGTCTGGGTCAAGGAGCCAGCTGTGAACGTGTCTATTCCCGTGTGTGCCAACACGCAGCCCTCATGTGTTTAATTTACAGCAAATTGTATATGAGGTGTGACTGAAAAATGTGAGTGCTTAAATTTTGAAAAAGATTGGAGTAAAAGACACAATGCCATCGGTTCTCCTCGAAATAGTCCCTCTTGCTTCAAACATGGTTATCTCACAGCTCTTTCCACTTTCTGAGAGTTCTGGGAGTCCTCCTTGCTGAGAGTCTTTAGTCGCACCATCGCAGCTAACTTGATGTCCTCAGCCAACTCAGAAGGTTTCCTTCTCACAGTCATTTTGACTTCAGGCAAGAGCAAGAAGTCACCCAGTGCCAGATCTGGTGACCAAGATGGATGAGGACACAGCACAGCGTTTATAAGCCTGCCTTCCTCTTGGATGGCACTTGGCCACAGCACTCAGTCTACTTTTGATCACTCAGCAAAAGACATTGAAGAAGAAAGAGGGCTTTCAGAGGTGCTTCAGAAAGTGGCAAGATCAAGACAAAAGTAAACAAATGCAGTCACGTACTTCCCTGGGGATGGGCACCAGGGATGGGTATGCTAAACAGGCATCAATCACCTTGAAAGAGCCTTGAAGAATCACTAACCCAACCCCCAACAGGAAGAGACCCTGTGCTGTATTCATGACTTGCTATGTGACTTGCTACGTGACTCGCTTCCCCATTTGGTACTGGGTTTAATCAGTTTTACCTGAGTGATCCCCATGCAGCCACTGGAGCCCCAAGCCACCAGTGCTTCTCCTGTCAACAGCTGTGTCTCTCCTTTCCTGCTGGAAGGATTGTCTGTGTGCTCTCTGGCTCCTCACATCACCCTCCTGAGAGAGTACAGATTGGTTTGCTGAGGTTGTGCAACTTTTTCAGCCTCACAGTAACTGTCTCCTTTTCAAGAAGCCTCTGCTTCCTGAGGAAAAGGGCACAACTTCTTGCTGCAAGGGTGACACTGACTCCTTTGTCAGCTCTTCCTACAGAGAAGAAAGAGGATGAACACTAAAATGAATCTTTAATGTGAAGCAAGTGTCACATTGAGTTGGTTAGACTCAATAATCTGGAGTATGTCTAGTGGGCCCATATTTTGGTCTGAGTGATGGTGCTAGTAATCTCATTGTTTTTCCATAGTTTTGTCCCACCTCATGCCCACCTAAGTGAGTTCCAATGTTCTCCTCCACCTTAGACCCACCTCACCACATAGGGTTACACGGTAGTAGTCCTTGGAAGAGACAGCTTCCCTGGGACAACCCACTCAGGCCCCTCTTCTGTCCCTCTCTATGACAGGAGCTTTCTCTCTCCCAATAAATATATTCCGCTCTTAAAAAAACGAAAGTGGTAAGAATGATGAGGTAGATGTCTCCAAAGCAAGACAGAGGGTTTTGAGGGGAGTTAGTGGCAATGTGTCTTACTGGCATAAACTCCTTTTATTTTAGGCATTCACGTAGCACATGACACTCCTGAAGCATTTACCCCTTCCGGTATGGATCCTGGCGGTCTTCACACTCAAAGCCCCATCACCACCACAGTGATCGCAACGTTCACAGTGAAAGTTGGCTTCAGCTGTGGTTCAGAACCACAGCAAGCTTAAAATTCAAAAGCACAGGAAGAGCAAAGGTGACAAAAGGAGCACTGGAAAGTGTGTTGGCGGCCACCTGGTAGATGCATCTCCCTTTTCTAGTAATGCACTGCTGCTCCCTTCCTTCTACAAAGAGTTAAACAAAAAGGTAATTAAACAATGATTTCTTTATAAGTGCTGGACTTCTGAGGCCTGTTTTCTCTGTTGGAAAAAATAGATTTAAGATAATGGCCCTATTCTCCTCAGAATAAATTAAGCTCAGAGATAAAGAATTCCATTACTAATGCCTTTCAGCAAAGCCCAGGCATCCTTTAAAGTCAAACTTTAAAGTATAATGTGCCCTGATCTCGTTGAAATCTTTCCTGTAATGATATTTAAGTGACGGGCAAGGGTATCAATGGTTCAGGTGAAGTATTGATTGTATATCTTCAGGGCTGCTGGATTCTTTCAACATATTCCATTTGAGAGAAAACACTGCCTTTATTTAAAGACACTTCCAAAACACTTACAAGTTAGCTCAAGGAACTGATGTTTTTTGAAAACTATAAGAAAAAGGGTGAATTGGGAGAGGAGGAGAGAGGAGCTAGGAACCTAGAAGAAACTCTAGGTAGAAATCAATGACAAAGACCAAAATATGGGCCCACTAGACATGCTCCAGATTATTGAGTCTAACCAACTTGTGACACTTGCTTCACGTTAAAGATTCATTTTAGTGTTCATCCTCTTTCTTCTCTGTAGGAAGAGCTGACAAAGGAGTCAGTGTCACCCTTGCAGCAAGAAGTTGTGCCCTTTTCCTCAGGAAGCAGAGGCTTCTTGAAAAGGAGACAGTTACTGTGAGGCTGAAAAAGTTGCACAACCTCAGCAAACCAATCTGTACTCTCTCAGGAGGGCGATGTGAAGAGCCAGAGAGCACACAGGCAATCCTTCCAGCAAGAAGGAGAAGGAGAGACACAGCTGTTGACAGGAGAAGCACTGGTGGCTTGGGGCTCCAGTGGCTGCATGGGGAGCTCTCTGAAGAGCTTGCTCTGTCATAAAATCACCTGACCTGTTATCTTCTTCACTCCACAATGTGGCAGTTTAAAGCTGTCACCTGTGATGTTAAAACACAGATGACTAACCCTGAACATGGGTTTCTAGATTCTCTTTTATCTCTTCTACATAGTTGCAAGTATCTTGAAAGCATGAGAGACTGAAAAATTCTTTGTGTCATTCATAGCCTCAATCAAATTCAGGCCTCTGGAGGGTGCTCTGTACACATTCATTCAAGAACCTGCTCTCCTCTCAGGGAAAAGAAAAGAAAAGAGCAATGAATGAGTATGCCTAGGGCTGATGTCACCTTAGAGTTTGTAGCTAAAGTGACATCAACTGGTTGCCATGGGTACGCCCATAACCCCATTGAAGACTCGAATATCTCAGAAACAACAAGATAGGACTTGCTGCCACATTCTCCTCTTCCATAGGACAAGAAGCAACATTCCCCACCACGCGGTACTATAGGGTCTTCATAGTTCTTTGTTTTTTATTACACTCTAGCTTCTGAGTGTCACCTTTCAGCCAGAAAGACGTTCAGAGTCTTGCTCCAGTATGGCACTAACCTGGAGCACACATAAGACTTTTGGTCACTTGGCTGATTGGCTGACACACTTAAGAAGTGGTTTTTTTTTTTTTTTTTGGAACCAGGGATTGAACTCAGGCCCTTGCGCTTGCCAGGGAAGCACTTATTCCACTGAGCCATCTCCCCAGCCCCAAGATGTGTTTTTGACTTTAGCATGAAAATACCCACCATAGAAAGGAGTCTAGATGATTTACAAAAGAGACCCAGATCATGGCCAGATGGAATCTACTTTTGTGTGTGCTACAGAGAAAGGGGTTCCCATTGGCTTGCCTCATTTTAATTCTTTGTAAAGAATTAATCTATTTGAAATATGTGTATATATGTACATACATACATATATTTATACAATATGTATTTGTTTATGACTTGAAAATGTATGTCTCTTATAAAACTCATTTAAAGCTTTATGGGAGGTAATTTAAAAGAATGTACTCATAATATCCCACCTTAATGCAGTAATTGCATTTCATAAGCATTTGTTTGGTATTTGCTCTGTGCAGCAAGTGCTAATTCTCATGGGTTCGTGAAGGGAAGGCATACTCCTCCCACCCGCTCTTTCTCCTAAGTCTGCAAGCTATTGGAGTGGATGAATGATCATCTCCAGAGACTCACATACTTAGGGCCTGATCCCCAGTGCACTGATGTCCAAAGGGGCCTAGACGTTGGATCACAGTGGCATTAGCCACAGGTGGATCCATCCATTGCTGTGTTTGCAGTAGAATGGGCTATGAGGGAGCTGGCCCAGCTGGGGCAGGGGACAGGCCACTGGCATGTGGCCCCGGTCCTTCCTCTCTCTGCCTTGCTTCTGCTGCTTGGCTGGCATGAGAGAGCAGCTTTCCTTCACCACATCATTTCTGCCTTAGAGCCAACAGACCATAGACGGGAACTTTTGAAATTTTGATCCCAAATAATTTTTTTCTCATTTTAGTTGTGTATGTTAAGTATTTTGTCCCAGTAATGGAAAAGTGATTAATGCAACGACAAAACTGACATCTGCAGGGCAGTGTGTTGGGCAGCGGGCAGAATGCAGAGGCAGCACTAGGACACATTTCCCTTTGAGTATTCCTGGTGGCGTAGTCTTGTTCTTGCCTGGTGACGATCACAGAAGATATGCATTCTAACACTTGAGTTCCCCCCACTGCTCATGTCTTAGCCATA
>NW_004524712.1:3267652-3270497 GCF_000260255.1 Octodon degus
GGGCCCACATGACATGTGATGCCAAGCATTGAACTTGGGACCTTGTGCTTGTTAGGCAGGTGCTTAGACCGCTGAACTATCTCCCCAGCCCAGGAAGGCTTTTCTTAAAAAAAATAGATATCTTGCTATCAAACACTAAAATTCTTGCTTCTATTTATTGTATAAGTTCATCTAAATAGTTGCTTTTCCAAAAGAAAAAATGACCTTGTGAAATAAGCAAAAATCAGTATCATTTACTCGACAACATATTGTACCTGCTTGTTGTTCTCTTGCTTGTCTAATTATTGTAGAAAGAATAGCTGTGGTAAGGCATTCTCACATCGGCAAATATGCTTTTGATTTCAGAAATTATTATAGAAAAATGCTGGAAGCCTTGTAGTCATCTTTGCTATATTTAGAGGGAAAATAACATTCCTCTGCAATTATCAGTCGGTATCAAGTTTAGACACCCACATTTTTCTTTCCTTTTATTCTTAATATAATGTCCCCCCACCATGCGTTAACAAGGCAGGGACCAGAGTTGCACAATTATTAAAAAGAGGCCACTTAAATTCAACCCTCTATAGATACAGTGTCTGTGGCAATGTTTAATTAGAGATTAAAATTGAGGAATTGAATAATTGAGGTTACTAATGAATTTGAAAACTCAGCAAAGCAAGGCGAGCTAGGCGCTCTTCTGGCTTTGCTCTTCCCCCTCTAACCCTCTTTCATTTTCCTCTATTATTGCATTTCTGGACTTGACTGCTGAGTTTATTACTACCCAAAACCCTGGCCTAAGTGGAAAGAAAAAAGCTGTGGCCTCTTTACTGAGCTCCCAGAGACATTCGGTCTATTAGATTTATGGCGCGGTGAGAAGCGTGCAGTTGCAGGAGGCTGGCGAGGACGAAGATGGGACACGCTGGGCCACCAACACTTTGCATAATCATCTTAACAGGTCAACACAACAATGGGTGTTTTTCTGGCTGGAAAATAAAAAGATAGTCCTAAATCAAAGAAAATTTAAGACATTAAATGTTCTCCTGCCAGTTCCCTCTAAGGATCTGGGTGATTTGAGTACTGTGCTTGGTAGCGTCACATGAGCTTCAGTTACCCAGCACTGTAAGGAAGCCCTCGGTTCACACTGGAATGGAAGGGATCTTCCACAAGGTAACCCTGCAAATTTCAAACCCTGCCTGAGGATAATTCCCAAGCAGAGATTTCGGCATTGAGGGGAGGGTAAATTACAAACCCCGGAAAGTACTTCCCAACTCTAAAATGCTATGATTTTATAAAGACGGCATGGGGCAAACCTCCTTGTTCTAAGAGGTCTATTCCCTTTGAAGCTTCTTTCTAATACAAAGGTAAAGTTTTTAGGACTGTTTTTATCATTTGGACACTGTGCTTCAGATGATACATTTCAAGCTTCATTTGGCACAAAAACTAGATGGTTTAAATCGACATTCAAGGTAAATGTCTGTATTTTTATGGCCAAAGGGCCACAACTTGTGATTATTTGCTATTTTCCTATTGCTGGTTAAATTGTGTCTTGATGTTCTCTACATCTTCGACTCCAATCGTGCTGATTACCAGGAGGGATATTGCAGCTGGCAAAAGGAACTTGCTCTGAAGCAACGTTAATGTAGCAGACATTCGGCCATGACACCTTTCATGAATAAGAGGCCCTTGCTAATAGCATTTCCTTAAAACTTCTTAGACACACTTCTTAGCTCAGGCACTGATAGCTTCATGCTGAAGACTTTAAATATATGTTTTTGACAGCAGGAAAAGAAATAATCTGCCTCGTAAGACTATTCTTACTTGCACCAGGAAAGAATATTTGTCTCCCACTACAGTTTAACACAGATATAGCTTAGGGGTAAGGAGGTCAAGAGGGGAGCACTGCATAATGTACATATTTAATCTTGTATTATCTATTTTTACCCCATGTTCACTAAATATTTGTAGCATTCTCTTTGCATCTACAAGCATCAATGCTATTCCTTTGAGACATGAAGACCCAAGAGGATAGAAACAGTGTGCATATTCTTTGAAGGAATCTAGGACAGTGCCGAGAATAGCTAAGTATGTAATAAATAATTGACTACAGATGATGTGGTGGTGATGGTAAAGGAATAGTGGAGAGCATGAAAATCTACCTTGAGACTGTAGCTGTGACAATACTTCAGAGGAGAAAGCCCTTTGGGAGAGACTGAGTGGTTTCATGGTTTGGGTACATGAAATACTGGGATCTGCGAAGTATGATAAGACAGCCGTGTGTCATCAACGGGGGACAGGGTTTCCATAACATATGGCTCCACTCACAGGGGCAATCCGGGCTTAATTCAGAGGCTTCTGCCCTTAACGGGTTGGCTTGAGTCCAGCACGCTTCCACACACAGTCAGAGGACTGACTGCATAGTGGTTCATCTTCTTCAGTGAAAGAGGTGTTTCAATAGGAAGCTGCAAGCTGGAGGGATCCTTACGGTAAGGCCAATGGAATCCCCTAACCTTAGGCTCTCTTGTTTTCTCAGCCAAGTGGTACCAGGGGTAAATAGCCCTAAAGAACTGCAATGCACCAGCCTGGCACAGGGATGCCCATTAGATAGGCCTCTCTGTAATGTTCTTCTCACTGAGATTCTGGGCCCATGAGGCAACTCATGGCATTTACTGTTCACTACTCAGGGATCAGAGGGCAGGGAAGGAGGCTTTGCTTCACGGGGCTTATTGGGCCAGTCCTTCAGACAATGTGCAAAGCCACCGAAAGCCTTGTCTACACTGTGGAGTGGCATGTGAGTCGGGGTTCTAAAGGTACTTCATCCATGTCTAATCTGACTGTCCATGAACTGTATAAAAACACCAGGTTCAAA
>NW_004524712.1:3272147-3287138 GCF_000260255.1 Octodon degus
CCCCCACAGGGTGCTGCAAACCTCCACACCCAGCAGTGTAGAATTCCCGGTGCAACAAGGTGAGAATGCATGGAGGAAATGAGACAGATTGAGTGGGAGAGCCTTTCTGTTTGGGGTTTGCCTACAAAGTTGTCAGTTCAGGTCTTCAGGTCAAAAATCATTTTATCTGCTGAAGCAGATGCTTTGTAGAACAAAATGCCAGCCGACTTCAAGGCCAGGAGGTGTGCAGAGCTCTAGGCAACTGTCACACGGCAGCGGGCTCCAGCCCTGTCCTGCTCCTCTCCAAATCCTTCACTCAGACACAAACTCTCTTTTCTCTCCATGCTCCTCACTGCCTTTGAAGACTTTCTGATGGCCCCATTTTTGCCTGCTGACCACTCAAGAAGCAGGATGTTCAAAGATGTAGCTCCCGGTCACAGGAATCAAAACCATCCAGCCTTGTACAGCGGCAGAAACCCTTTCTGTTATTTGTTTATCTAGCTAATGAGAAATGTTTAAGGGAAGATAGGCCTGGGGTCATTGGCGAGGTCTCTGGTCTTTTACTGAGAAAGGTTAAGGGGTATGTCTCCATGGTACACTGCTTGATAGCATACACTAAGGCCCTGAGTTCCATCTCCAGCACCACACACATACTGAAAGGGAAACTGAGGAAACATAGGAAAAGAAATGGTGGGTGTCCCTTGAATTATAGCAAGATGTTGTCCTGATTAATCTATCACAGACTGAGAATATTATGAGTCAAAGATGCATTTAACACAACTAGCCTCCAGCACTCCTGACTTAGCAGCACCACACAATGTAGAGTGAGACATTTCCCTGTGGCTCATGTGGCTGGCTGGGAGCTGTGGCTCAGTCCTGCTGTGCAGCACCTTGAGAGAGGACCATGTGGTTAGCCACCATCCCAGGAAGACATCTAAATTCTAATTTCCTATTGAGTTTCAATGGAAGGAGCATGGTTTCTACATCATTCTTAAGTTGAAAAATTGCAAGTCCAACCACCTTAAGTCAGGGACTGTCTGAATCGACAGCAGGATTATTCCTGAAGAAACACCTCATGGTCCCTACCAGATGGAAAAGACCTTAAAAGTTATTTCACTACTGTGTCTGTCCAATAACTTTTATCTTCCCCCACCAGATAAATGGATGGAGATTCTCCTGCTGTAGAAAATCTCATTTTTGTTCACTGTTTCTCACCATGTGTGGAACCAGAAATAGACTTTTAAAAAGGTGTGAATTGCATGCGCCATAAAACAAATTTGATCCTGGAGTTTACAGTCACTGAGGGTCTCTAGCGCTCTCCTCTGTAGCCTGAAGTGTAGGCTGCTTTTGACTTCCTCTGGAAGCCTGCTCTGCCTCACTGCGCCTGCGTCGGCCTTTTTGCAGTCCACGAAGGAAAGTCAATGCGATTTCAGGTTTCTGAGTAATTCCCTTGGATAGAAAAAACAAAGCAAAACAAGACAGAAGTTCATGTTTTAGAGATCCAAAGAGACTAGGGAGGGAAACCCAGGAAAAAATTCTCTGCTTCCTTATTTTGTCATACGAAGACCTCTCCCCATTGCACTTCAACCCACTCTCACAAATCCTGATATAGAAGAATAAGGCAATCAATACATGATATCAGTACTGCTGTTGTGGGAGCCCTCACTTTCAAATTGAGACGTGGTCAAGTGTAAGTTACCTTGCTCCTGGTTGGAAGTGTCCTTTAACTCTCGCCTCAGGACCTCCATGATCCAACACAGTAAGTGCGTCTGAGCCGCAGGTGCCTCCCAAGCCTGCCGTGAAGATGCCCCATGCAGCCCAGTCAAAGGAGGGATGTGTGGTTTATTAAATTGCTATCCATGTCAGCTACAGCTATGTTGACTTTCATCAAAGAATGTCATAGTTTCCTCCAACTCCACAATGGCTGTGCTAGAGAGCAAATTGAAAGACAAGATCATTTCGAATGGCTCATAACACAGGGAACTTATAAGAAAGATGTCTTGCTGAAGCAAGGTCAGGAAATGAGCCTTTTGCTCAAAGGAGAGGTTGAAAGGCATAAAAGAAGTCTGGCGGCAAAATTTACAAAAAGAGAAACTAGTAGAGCCCTTCTACCATTTGTTCAAGAGGATTCTGAATATGAACTACAGCAAGGCTCAGGGCTAAAGCCTGAAGATACAAAGATGAACACACCTTTCCCTTCCTAATGGGAAAGATGCACAGATTTGTAAGAAGAAAATGGGACTAAAGGAACAGAGGCGCTCACAAGCCCACAGGTTCTGGCGTCTGCCCCGCAGCCTCTCCTCCCATTTGCTCCAATCACAGGACAGCCAGCCACTCCCCCAAGTGCAGGACCTGCCCTCTTGTTCCTTGGCACTCTTTTGTCCCCTTCTTGCTCTTCCTCCAGTATTTGCTTGGTGGGCTCCTAGGTCCACACGCTTCTTTACCGGGTGTCCTCTTTCAACGAGACCACGTTCCTTGACCACCTCAGATGAAATTGCTCCCCACCACCAAGTCTCCCCTTCGCCTCCTTGGTTTCCTGTCTGCATAGCTCTACCAGTATTGAGCTTGCCTTATTTGCTATTATCGCACCTCACCCCATCAGAATGTCAGTTCCATAAAGGTGGAGGTCTTTGTCTTGTTTACTGCTGTATCTCCAATGAACAGCATAGATATGTGGTAAATATTTATCCAATAAATGAGTCTAGGTGGGTATTCCAATCAGTAGCTTCTAAGTCACAGACATCAAGAACTACTGTGTGTGTGTGTTTGTGTGTGTGTTGTCTAACCAAAGGAAGGGTTCTGGAACCAACTGCCTTTCTTTTTTTTCCCCTGTATTTTAGGGAAGGATCTACAGGGTGTTCAGGGTCTCACTACTAGATCGGACTCATTGATTCTCCTGTTTACAGCCTCCCAAGTGCTGGGATTACAGGCGCGCACCACCATGCTCAGTCTCAGTTACCGTCTCAGCGTGCCCCAGGGCTGGGGCAGCAGGCCCGGGGATGGAACCCCTGGCTCCCGTGCCTATTTGCAGGCACCTTAATCCACTGAGCTATTTGGCCGGCCCTCAGACTGCCTGTTTTAAAAATCAGAATGCATCGTTCTCCTACCGTGTGATCCTAGACAAGTTACTTAGCTTCTTTGGGTTTCAGGTTGCTCGTGTGTACTGTGTCCTTTCCTTGGTGTGCTGCAAAGCTATTAGAGTTACAGAATGTATTTGATGGTAGCACAAGACGCTACAAGTGCTGGCGTTACTGCTGGTTAGGAAACTAAAGGCCGCAAGAGAAAAGTGACTTACTTAAAATCACACATTCATTAATTCATCCAACAAGTATTTACATGTTTCCCTTATGCCAGAAACTAAGGATTCTGCAAGAGATTAAAAATAAAAGTTCCTAGATGAGCACTGTGAAGAATTCAGAGCACCATGGCTAGAAAGGAAGGGAGACTTGATTTAAATTCACCCACCAGGCGCTCGGGGGCATGGGAGGCATCCCTGAAGGCACGCAGGCACACTGAAGCCTGGGGCCTGCTCAGAAATTTGCCGCTTTAGGCAGGGCAACCTGGGGCTGGGGAGGAAGGGGTTCAAGGAAAGTGGGATTCAAACCTGCGCTCCAGCCTAGGACTTTTCTTACTAGCCTGACATTTCACCAAAGTCAGACAGCCAGGACTCAGCACCATCGACCTTGCGTCGCTTCATCTCTGCCCCTGGTGGGAAGCTGGCACTCTCTGTACCCACAGAGTGGAGACAGTGCCCTGTTCCCTCAGCACATGCTGAGCACTGACTCAACTCTGATGACGAACTGGTGTTCTGATTTCAGAACTGCACCCCAGGGATAAGATGGCAGGAGAGTGGGCCACAATGACGCCAGCCTCTGGGGTCCTCCGCTGCTCCAGCAGGCCAGGAGTCTCCTGGAAAATGCTCCCTGTTCTCCATAAACCCAAGAGAGAGACAGGACCTTGACCTCAGCACTGACCTTTTGCCATTAACTTCTCAGCATTCAGGAAATGGCTGTGCCTGGTGCTGAAACGCTGCCATTATGAAACACTTGGTTAAAATATGGATTAATCCCTGGGAGGATGTTATGCAAGATTCAGATATATGGTCTGTGATATGGATAGGGTATATTTTTTTATTGCAATAATAAGTTTCTCAACTCCTAATGGACCCTGTATTAACTGAAGATGACAGGGAGCGAGGGATGGAAAGCCGGCAATTTGTTAAGCTTGTGGAGCAGCAGTTCCAGGGGTTGTAAAAGATAAAACATTTCAGAGTCATTAAAATCTACCTAAATTGTCTATCTGAACTCAAAGCAACAAACCGAACTCAGCCCCAAGTCTATCACCAGATATCTTTTTCTTTACAGTGTTTTCACTCACCTAGAGGTGACATATGACTCAATCTTCTCCCAGGGGTACCAGAGCTTTGAAAGACCAATCCCAGGCCTACCTTGGGGAAGTGACTTTGAGTGCTGAAGAGGAAAAGGGTGAATGTGATGGCCACACAGCCCCTGGGTGGAGGAAGGCTTTCATCCACGAGACGCAGATTCAGTCCAGGAGCACGTCCCCTGGCTGCAGAAGCCCCCAGGGAATGGGAAGGCCACTTTGGTGTTGGGAGTTGACAGGTAGAAAAGGCCTTTAAATTCCAGATTAGGATCTTGTAGTTTGTCTGTGGTCATCAAAGGGCACAACAGGATCTAGGAAGATTCCGGGTAAGACTGGCAATCCAGTGTGTGGGCAGTTCTAATGAAAAGTCTGGCCGCTATTTACACAGAGCTTACTAAGGTTCCATGGTGAGGGATTTTCAAAAGCTAACTCTTCTAACAATCCTGTGAAATAAATCATAATATCTCCATTTTATGGATAAGGAAAGTAGGTATGTTTCGCAGCTACTCCAAGATGAATAAAACACAACTGATACAGCAGGTGGGCTACAGTGTACAACCCAGCTATTAACGTTGTGTCTGGATGCCTCCCCAAAGCCTCATGCACTCATGGGGCATAGGGAGGTTCTAGAGCCTGCGATCGATTCTTGTTCCAATGCTGGGATTATGGGTGTGATTGCTACAGCCACCCTGGGGCAGGCAGCCTGCACACAACGTAAGGAAGGGAGAGAGACCGGCCCTCAGCTCTTCATTTTGCTCTTGCTGCTTTGCTGTATTCCCCCACCATGAACTGCTGCCCTTTTCCGTGTGCCGCTCTGCCTTGGAGCCAGCTGAGTGTGGACTGAAACCTCTACAAACTGTGAGCTACATACATCTCAAACTGAGCACAGTACATCTTTCCTTCTTTACTTTTAGGCATTGGGAATTTTGTCTCAGCAATGAGAGAAAAGTAAACAAGGCATGGATGAGCTAATCCATTCTACCAAGTTAGCCACACCACAACCATCTTCCAGGGAAACTGTGTGTACTCTGAAGGACAGCACACAATTCTCCACACTGAAATCCTATACAACTAGCAGAGGCAGCACAAGAAAGCATCCCTGGTAGCAGGGGATGGCAGTGGCACAGGAGCCCAATACTGACTCTGGACCTTGGGCTTGCCAAGGTCACTTGGCCTGCCAGTGACTGATGTAGAAGATGCACATTCTCAGTGAGGCATGGTGGCTGCAATCTCAGCAACTCAGGAAACTGAGGCAGGAGACTTGCAAGTTTGAGCTGAGGCTGGGCCACTTAGTAGGACCCTGTCTCCAAATAAATAAATTAATTAATTTAACAAGGGCTGGGAGTGTTGTTCAGTGGTAGAGCAACTGTCTGCCAGACGCAAGGCCTTGGGTTCAGTCCTTGGCATCACAAAAACGACAGTATGCTTCAATCTCCAGGAAGAAGGATGAACTTTATAAGATCCCCTATAGCTGCCCTTGGCCAGGGCCTGTTCCTGCATCTTATCCTCCATGGAGGAGCGAGTGTCCTTGCGTATGGTGGGTCGAAAGGCAGGGGAGCAACAAGAAGCACGAAGCTCCGAGGGATGACAGAGGGAGAGAGGATGGTTGACAATTACATATTCCAGATTTGGCCTCTGCAAGTAGGCGACACAAGGTTGGAAGGAGGCAAGCAAAGAAAAGGCAGTCATCATGGCGAGAGTCTTTGAAAATGGCATTGTTGTCAAACTTGGAAAACAGTTTCCCACCACGAATAAAACACTGACATTTGTCTAATTAAAAAACCTAATAGAGATTTTGCAGACAGAGGGAAGACGCGAGTGCATCTGCTGGTGGAGTCTCCATATGGCCCGGCCCAATGTGTGCTCTGCTGCAGAGACAGAGCAGGGCTCGTGCGTGGAAACTGCCTGGCCATCAAATCACCTCCTTGGCCTCACTGGCCATGGCCACCAAGGAGGGAAGGCCCAGCCCAGACTTCTGTCTTTCCCCTTCTCCTTCCCCATGACCAAGTGACAGAGAAATGTTAGAGGAAAGAGAGGATAGGCAGGCAGAGGAAGTGAGGAGAGGGACTCTCAGGACTGCTGGGCAGAACGCGCCAGTTCTGGAGCCCAGTGGTGATGGGATGTGCTAATAAGACCACCAGGACGGCTCAGCAGAGGTCGGGAAAGCAGCCCTGCGGAGTGGCTGTGGCTCCACATGTGCACGGAGTCCTGAGCCACCATCCAGAAGCCCAGCAGGAGCTGGATCAAGTCCAGCAGGAGGTCAAGCCTCCAGCGAAGCCAGCCAAGGGCTAACCTTCCTTTCAGAGAGATGATGTAGGATGCAAGTTAAGTGCTTAGTAGCGTGGCCACCTCTCTGGAGGTGCGCAGATGCCCCAGGCCCCCTCAGGCTGACCAGGCCCACTGGTACTTGCCTGTGCTGCCCACGTGTGCCCCACTAGTCCTTGCTCCCCACACTCCACACTGTCTCTTCACCTCTCTAGGCCACAAGCTGTCCCTCCTACTGCTGTCCATGCTAATTGGTCCTTGCTGCTTCAACCTCCTCCAGCAAGTCCAGGTAAAGATTTGCCACTGACAGCCCAGTCTTCAACACCCATGTGCTCACTCTGAGCACGTCACTCTGTGCACACACACACACACACACACACACACACACACACAGCACACCAAGAGCTCCAAGATAGGAATAACTCATCCTGTCTATTAGTTTGGAATAAGATCCTGATGAACAGGGGAAGAAAGAGGAGTTCTGCCTTCCTTCCAGAAGCCATGCTGGGTAACTATGGGACTCCTGGCTCTGCCATTCATTATGTTTCTGGGGCTTTTGTTTCCGATCCGAAGCACCACAAAGCAACCTGCTGCATCTACCTAATTACCAGCATCTCCCTCGGTTCCCACTGGCGTAGCAGGTGAAGCGTAGCCAAGGGGGACTTCATTGTGAGGATAGCACCTAGTGATGAGCTTCTTGGTAACAATAGCCACTCATTAGCATAATGAGCAGTGCTATTCTACTGTGGTGACACCGGATGGGGTGCTGACCTGGGCCATCTGGGTTGCGCCAGTCAGGCAATGCTTTCGGAAATCAGCTCCCTTGAAGAGGCTCTCGGCCAAGCATATATAGTTAATGAAAGTGACTGTCAGGCAGATAAAATTTAGAGTGCACCTCTGGTCTTAACCACCCAAAAGTATAATGCTACGATCCCAGTGTCTGGAGCAGAGGCGGGACAGATGGGGTCACCTCTTCCATCTCTTCTGATGTTCTTTCCCCATGAGACAGTTGGGGTCACTGGTGCTTGCAGGTGACATCACATTACCCAAACATGGTGGGGGATATGATTCATTCCCTTGAGCCAGTCCACTTCTTCACAATGAACACCAGCAATAATGAGATTACAGGGTGAGCTTGATTGATTTCAAGGCTATTCCTGCTCAGTGATGGGCTCAGAGTGGGACTGAGAGGAACTCATCGCACTCTTATGCAAGAGAACGCCAAGCCACATGCTGTTTCTCACCGGCTGTAGGACACCAAAAGTGTCCTGCCTAGGTTGCTGCTGGCCACTGTCTTCCTAGGAAAAAAGGCAATCCCTGAAAAAAAGAAGGGGCTAAGTCAGGGACAGAAAAATGGAAGAATTGCTATCTTCGAGCAGGGCCTATGTTAGCCAACAAAATTCCTTATGTCTAACCAAATGGAGTCAGTGTCTGTTATTGGGAGCTCAAAGAATGATTTCTGTGAGGAAGCATCTGCATGCAGAATTGCCACCAAGCCAGTGAGGGGCATTTGTGTGGCCTGGCAGAGGGGAGAGTGTATAGTATGAGAGGGACACAAAGTCGAGGGACACCCCATGCTGCTGTTATGTGTGCCGTGGAGGTGCACACGACCAGGCAGTGCATTCATTCAAGTTCATTAAGAGGATTTCACTCCCTCCACCTACAGTGCCATGGGTCAGCAGGGCTAAGGCTGACTATATTTTAGTGCCAAATACTTGCCAGGCTAGTACTGCCCTTTGCCCTGCTTTGCAACTCACTTGTCACTAAAATAAATGCCAGTGAATGTAATGTATGCCACACAGTTCTTTGAATGCAAGTGTCTCATTTGACTTGGCCAATTTCTGCCCTTTGTCAAGACAAAGAAAGGTGTCAGTTAGGTGCAACTACTGCCATCAGACCTCTGCAAGGAAAAGGCACACAGAGTAGAGTCACAGAAGACGCACAACCTACTGTGACATGAGTGAGAGGCTTCTTGCTGTAGGCCTCCAAGATTTGAACAAACAAATGCACGTTGAGCAATGTCACAATCCCTAGGATTCTGCAGAGGGAACTGGAAGATGCCGAATGATGAGGTATGGCTTTTTGTTCTCAGTATTTACTGTTATGGTCAGCCCTGGGAAGAATTAAAGAGATTGAAGAACTCAGGGATACTGTGGGCAGCCACCAAAATTGAGAAAGAGGAAGTACAGTAAGTAGCAGGGGACAACGTTCAAAGAGAGTCGAAAACTGAAAGGTGGTGATTAAGGTTGAAAACAGATGCCTTAGCTAATCAGCTGAAGATTCGCCACTCACCTTGCCAGCCAGAAGGAGGAGCCTGGCTACATGACTACACTCTCTCTTCTGGCAGCCTCAGGCAGAGATGCTGAGACACTCACTTTCACGTTTGAATGAAACTATCTTAGTGTACAAATTATCACTTTACAATTAATTATGCAGAGCAAGTAATACACATGAGACCTCAATATTATGACAGCTTGGAAATTTACTGTTTTCGAACTCAACATGCAACAAGTCTCACCAAGTATATGTTGGAAAATAGCACAAGATGTGACGATTAATATTTTAATTTTGCATATTCACAGCACATCTGCAGGTCAGTAGAAACATCACAAACAACTTGGCATATCTTTCTCGACACTCTCCCCCAAGACTGACCTTAAAAACCAATGCTCTTTAATTAGGCTTCTCCTTCCCCTGCTGCCTTTGGGGAAAAGAGAGTGTTATGAAAAAGATACGATTACACCATATTGGAGTTCAACAGACATCTCAAATGGTTTGAATTTGATAAAAAGAAAAACAGCAGATTTCATTGCTGGAGTCTTCCCTCCAGAATCTGCAGGCACCATGTGGATATCAAGGGGAACTTCATCAGTATGTTTCTGATTCCTTTACACTTAAATCATTAAAAGATTTTTGAAGTCCAATAACTCTCTTGAGCTACTTTTTCCCCCCAGCATATTTTTCATTTCTCTTCATAAAAATTAGGAAATTGAATTTTAGCTCTGGATTCAAAAGAGTAAAACGTGGCTGGTTGGCGGCGACAGTAGCTAAGGGTTAAAATGCTCAGTCTACAAGGGTGTACTAGGATCTGTCAATCCAACAAATCCCTGTCAATTCTCTGTGGGCCCAAGTCTTAGACGGTAGAGATCTGGCCCACCATGGCACAGGAAATCAGAGTCCTCTGTGGCACATGGCTTCATCCAGACAAAGCTAGAATCATCGACTCACATGAAGGGTGCAACCGTAGCAGTTCAGCTAGATTAGACCTATGGCACCATGCAGCCATGCCTGCTGCTGCTCCTCAAGACAAGACTAGCTGAAACCTCTTCATACCGTCTGTCTTGGTAGCTGATATTGTTTGGGTCGCACTGTAGTCACCCTATATTCTTTGCTGCGCTTGACACAGCCTGATCTTACTCTTGGGTAAAGCATTTCACATTTTCAATTTCTCTTGGTAGATCTAAACCTAGTCTTACAATGGAGCATAGCACAACTTGCAGATACAGAGGAGGAAATGCTTTCTGAAGCTTCCTGTGGGATGTGGCCTTCGTGGCAGGAAGCATCTCATCTGCCCTGACACAGTGAAACTGTGTCCCCAGACCTGGCTGGGGACTGACACATAGTAGGTGATGAACAGTGTTTGTTGAATGAATGGATGAGTAAATAAAAGCTTAATCATATGTAAAATACAGTCAACCTTTTCGCAGAATTTCCATACCTACTGATTAATAGTATTCTAATGATACTCTGTGTGATTAACAAAGGTAGAGTGATCATTGGTTTCTTTTTAAAGCAAGTGAGGCCCAGAAATCAATGAGTAATTTAGGACTTTATGGCTGACCAGTGGTCACACTGGAGCTTTCCTATTACTCAATTCTCAGCATGTGCTCTTTTCCTATAGAACAGTGTTTCTGAAGAGCTGGCATGTACTCGAAATACCTAAAAGATTTACTAAGTACAGATTGTCCAAACCCATGCCCATGTGTCAACTTAGTATGTTTAGGGTCAGAATCTGCATTTGCCAACTCCCCAGGCAGTGTGGGTACTGCTCCTCCTGGGAACTGATGCCAAGCACCATTGTTTAAGGCCATGACTCACCAAGCACAAAGCAAAGATATAGAAGAGAGAGAGAGGTACTTCCTAATGTTCTTTGAGACTGACTGAAGTGCTAGGCCCAACTCACCCATGTGGAAAGTCAGGTTGCTTGGGTCAACTGCAGAAGACTTTGTTCTGCATTAGAAAGTGAGTCAAACCCCAAAACCTTACTAACCAACATAGATCATGGAAGAGAATATTCTACTTTAGGGACATTCCAACTTGGAAAGAATATCAACTGGAAGCTTTCTGAATATGAACTTAGGTTCTGAAGGAAGCTTTTGGAGCTAGAAAGGGCATTTGAGACAACCTGATTCGACTTTCTCGGTTTTGTACTTGTAAAAGGCAAATGAAGATTTAGATCAGTAATGTAGCCGACCTACCACCCCCAGCTCTCCCTTTGCCTGATCCACTAGCTTCAGGCAAAATCAAAGGGAGGCAGGACTCCTTCCAAAGCCTCACGCTGCTTCTCCTGTAGTAGCTCCTGCAAGGACAGCTGCTCATGCACAGATACAAGTTTTCATTTTGCAACTAGCATGCCACTGTTCAGTGCAGCATTTGTAAGAACCATGAAATGGAAACAACTTCAGGGTCCGACAGATGATGAGAGAAACAATTCTGTTCTATGCCCCAGCCATACAGCAGAATGTAATTCAGCTGTAAAAGGAATAAAATTCTGATGTATGCTTCAATGTGGATGAACCTTGAAAATATGCTAAATCAAATCAGCAAATAGTTTGTGATTCCACTTACATATATATATATATATATATATATAAAATCTAAAATAGTTAAATTCATAAAATAGCAGCTACCAAGAGCTACTTGGGAGTATTGTTTGGTGGGGACAGAGCTTCAGTATGGAATGATGAAAAGTCCTAGAAATAGATAGTGGTGAAGGCTGCGTCATGTGGCTATAATTAGTACCACTGATCATGCATCTAAAAATGGTTAAAATTTTACATTACATGATACATATTTTTACCACAATAAAAATTAGAAAAGGAAAAAGTGAAAAGCCTACAAATAAGAAAATACTTTGCGAGCCACGAAACACCTCAACGCTCAGTGGGCCTTGCACATAACCCTGTCCACTTGTGAGCTTTGTGGGCAATGAGAACAGTTGAATGGTTGCAGACTTGTGTCCAGTATAAGACTTTGGTGGCTACTAAGAGTTTCCATTAGTCATGAGTGTTCACTTTGGTGTCCTTACACTTATTTCCTAAACTTAGCGATGGACTCTGGAGTTGGGGTGAAGTTTCTGGAGAAGAGCGAGTCAGAGCACTAAGGAATTTGCTTCTTCTTCCCACCCAGTTGTCGCCACATGGGGTCCTGATGTGTCTGGTGAGGGCTAAACTCCTTATTTCAGTTGGTGTGTGATTACGCGAAGTATGGTCATGCGGCAGAATTTAGATTCTGTGACTCACCCCTCTAAGCTGGGCTTCCATAAGACTCCGCATTAATATCTGGCATGTTTATTGCTGCCCCGGAAACCAGTTCTGTGCAGTCTCAGAAATATGAGGCTACACATGATGATATAGATGCCTCTCGGAGGGAAGAAGGAGACTCTCAGCGAGGCAGTTGAAGGACACGCGACTTGAATGAGTGAGATGGATGTTGAGGAGGCCGAGGATGTGTTTATCATTCACGGGCTCATAGTGCTGTTCCCTCTCCCTGTAGGGGTCCAAGTGGGCTTCACTAGCATCCCTGGATGCTGGGGAGATCCAGTGAATTGCAAGCAAGCAAATAAACATGATTTAGTAGTAGAAGAGAAAGATTTGCCACACCACAAAACTTCCCCCTTCATTTCTTTTGACAATTTGGCATCTAATATTTATGACCATGCTTTCGACCATCCAAGTAGTTTTAGTGTGAGAAAGTCTTCATAAACTGAGTGCTGATTTTCTGATATGGTGATGAGCAAGTTGATGGGGCAGTGGGTGATCACTGGATTTTAGTTCACTGATTAAATTGTTCTAATTGTGTGTAAGCATTTCTACCATCATCAACTCTGGACATACATTAGATACATTTATACAGAGAACTATAATGACATATTCCTTGCCTCCTACAGCTTATAGTCTAAGGATTGCACATATATACAAAGGGTATTACATTCTTTATTCCTTTGCCATTGCATATATTACAAATAGAGCATCCAGAATTTTTTTCTGAATTTTCAGAATTTGTCTTAATTGGATGCCAACCATCCACTGTTGACTGCACTAAGTGTAAAGCCTTCCCACTGCAAGCACAATGGACAGTTCTCTGACTCCAGATGGAAGAAAGGGATGTATTGTTTACACACCAAAATCTTTTTATACATCCTCTTAGGTTTTCGCACCTTCTAAGTAGTAAATATGTGTGTAAGGAATTAAGGCATAGCCTTGTGTGGGTTTTGATAAGTCTAATTCCTCAGGGTGGATGCTCACGTGTTGTAGGTGGGAGAAAGCTCTGTGGTGTGTAGCCTCTATTAAGGCTTTGCCCTTAAGACAGGAGGATGCTGGGCCCTTGGTTAAACACTGATTGCACTTGTATATTCTCTTCACTTCCACTTCTCTGGAGTTCCTGTTAAGTAATTAAAATCACTATTGTTAAATGAGCATGGTTGGCTCAATAAGCCAAGGGCAAGTTTATGGATCTGGAGAATGGAAACTACTTTAAAGCTTGGCAGTCTGGCTGTGGTCAGGAATAACAATTAGAATAATTGATAACCAGGTCCTTGATGTTGAGCCACCACCCAAGGCCAGCAATACATCCACGATGGGTTTGATTCTCTAGCTAGAGTAGATCACAGAGCTGGAATTGAGTTCTGATTGCTCAAACTGAGTAGCTGGGGACATGCTTCCTTGTTGTGATGCCAGTTGCAGAGAAGTCTTTTGAATCCACAGCCAGTTGAGGTCCTTGTGTTCTGGAGGAGAAAGCCTCTCTCCTTGGCACAGGCACGATGAGAACAGGGCTGCACATGTATGTGGGCTATCTCTGCAACCACGCCTCAGACTTGAAGCGTTCCATAGGAGACAAGTAGGCTTCAGGCCATCTGGAACACATGTAGGCCCAACTGGCTTAGGCTGGTTACAGCAAGTGCAGGCCTGGATGTCAGCACAGAGATGTCCCCTCGCCTAACTTACCCCCCCCCCCAATTTAAGCAGTAACAATACTACCAACATAGGACTAATCATATCATTTATTGGGGGAATTGCCACATGCCTGACATGATGCTAAATGTGTTTATAATGATGTCATTTAATTATATCATTTAATCTTCATATCAATCCCATGAAGCACTTATCATTCTCCTCTTGCAGAGATGAAAGCTTTGAAAGATTAAATAACTTTCCTAAAGTCAAACAGACAGTAAATGGCTAGGTTAGAAATCTGACCCCAAAACTCCTGCTCCTAAAATACCATGCTTTATTGCCTTTGCAGTCTGATTGTTCTCCCCTGTCTGGTTCCACCTATAAGATGCCCACTTTCTTTTATCATCATAAGCTGTATCTGTAGATCCTAAGAGACTTATTGATTGGACAAAGATAAATGCAAAGCACTATAATAATTCTATTAAATTATTGCATCGGTGGACAAAAGGTAGAACTAACTCTCCCTACATGTAAAGGTCCTTGTGACTCTAGGAACTTAGTCCATTTGATATGGCTTTGGGATTCTTGTTAAAGAAGGCTCTTCAGAAATAAATGCTGCTGCTGCTGCTGTTGCCACCACTTGAGTTTTTTTTGTGGTTTTTTTTTTTTTTTGTTTTTAGGGCTCCTTTCCCCTAAAATAATGAGTTTGAATGGTTTATTTTATGTCCACAGTCTCCTAACTTTTATGATGGTACTAGGATATTTCTCATAATGTATTGTGAGACAAATACATTCTTTGAACTCATTGACACTTTGTATATGCACACTTTTCTCTAATCAGTCTAAACTCCATCGCTCACCCTCGGTACTTCCTCCTCCTCTGTTCATCTTACTTTGTAGAAAGCCTCGAGCCAGGCTACTTCATGGTCTGCATTCCCTGTACCTAATTCTGAATGGTAAGAGTTGCGGGACAAAATCACCCCATCAGTTAGTTGGGCCTTTTGGTGGTTAATTTTATGTCTGTCTGACTAGGCTAAGGGATTCCAGGGCAGTTGGTAAAGTATTATTTTTCATTATTTCTGGATGTGTCCACTATTTCTGGGGGTATCAAGAACAGACTGAAGTTTGTATCCTTGCACTAAGGAAGAAAGGTCTGTCCTCGGTGAGGATGGGCACCATCCAATTGGCC
>NW_004524712.1:3287393-3289330 GCF_000260255.1 Octodon degus
CCTCCCTCCCTCCCTCCCTCCCTCCTTTCCCTTCACCATTCTGGAAGCTAGGACTTTCTTCTCCTGCCCTTGGACATCAAGTTTCTTAAGTCTTTGGATGCCAAGGCCTCCACAGCACCCCCAGGTTCATAGGCCTTTAGTGTCAGAGTGAGAATTACATTATTGGTGCTCATGGATCTGATGCCCTTGAACCGGAACTGAGCCCCCCAGTCTGGGTCTCTCAGCTTGCAGACAGTATATCACGGAATTTATCACCCACTACGATCACTTAAGCCCATTTCCCTACAAATCCCTTCTCTGTATCTGCGCTCATGTATCTATTGGATCTATTTCTGTGGAGAATCTTGAGGAACAGAACCCCACTTGTTGTATGAGCTCTCACATCAACTAGCCCCTCCATGCTGCCCCAGTTCTCCTGTGCACCTGGGGTTGGATCTTCTTCCGTCCTCAATAAAAGCTGAATCAAACTTTCTCCATCTTCAATTTCTACTGCTGTCTCTGCTACCGCTGCCCTCTCAGCAGATGATCTCTTTCAACCTCTCAGAGACAGCAACATCACCAAGTAAGTATTGTATTGGTACTCTAGGACTGAATCCATTCATCTATGCTTAGTCTGCGCTCAACCTTTCTACACTTCCTCCTGAGACACGAGAGGAGTGTCACACCGGCTCCCACATGAGGTTGGATTAGTATATTTTTCACTGCTATAATGAAATAACAGGATGGTACTTATAAAAAAAGGGGGGGGGTTACTATGCTTATGGTTCTGGCCAAGATTCAGGAGCTGCATTCAGTGATGACCTTCTTGCTGATACAATCCCGAGACACACGGTGCAAGAGCAGGGACCATGTGTGCACGTATGCACATGTGGATGTAGCCCAGTCTCTCTTTTCTTACAAAGCCACCAGATTGCAATCATCAGTCTCACCTAACTGCCACCCAAAGGCCCCATCTCTAAACATCACAGATCAACCTTCTACCTTTTTATTTATTTATTTTTTTTGTATTTTAGGGAAGGGCCTACAGGGTGTTCAGGGTCTTGCTACTAGATCGGACTCGTAGTGATCCACCTGTTTAGAGCCTCCCAAGAGCTGGGATTACAGGTGTGTGTCACCACAACCAGTCTCAATTGTATCTCAGCATGCCCCAGGGGTGGGGCTGGCACAGCAGGCCCAGGGATTGAACCTCTAGCCCTTGCGCCTGCTTACCGGTGCTTTAATCTGCTGAGCTATTTGGCTGGCCCTAAGTTTTGACTCTCTTAATGCCTTGCGGTGGGCAGTGAGTTTCTGGACAGGATCCCCCGCAGGCACACTCAAGCCACAGCTGGGGCTTGCCTTGCCACCTGTGCTTCCTTCCGTCTTACTTCCAGAGAATTTGTTCTACCCATTGTACTTTCTCCTTCTCCTCACTAAGGCTAAACTAAAAGCAAGATTTTTCCATTCTTGAAAAAAATGCAAATATGACAGCAATTACAACAAGCTCTCCTGTTTCTCCATTTCTAAGTGGTCGTTTCCCATTTTTTCTTCCCCATTTACTACTCAACTTCTTTAAAAGGTTGTGCTATAGCTTGTATCTTGTCTGACCCCCCCCCCACTATTGCCACCTTCAGGCACTAGTAGGTGGAGCTTTTTGGAGCTGGCTGGATCTAGAGTGTGTGGTGCCAGGGTTAATGACATGTGCTACTAAATCAGCCTCCTGATTGGTTTAGCATAGTAGATGATGGAAAAGACCCCTGAATGTGGGCAGAGCCACAGAAAAGGTTGGTTACCTGTAGGGGATGAAAGAGAAATGAGGCATGCTACTTGCTACTCTCTGCTTGCCATGCCATGGACTGTTTGTCCTGCATGATGCCCTCTGCTGTGCCACCCTGCCTTGGAAACAGCCAAGTATGGGCTGAAATCCCTACAGACTGAGCTAAAATCAGCCTTTCCTCTTT
>NW_004524712.1:3289455-3323088 GCF_000260255.1 Octodon degus
AACTTGGGACCATGCACTTGCCAGGCAGGTGCTTATGCCACTGAACCGTATCCTTGGCTCCTCCTTTAACTCTGGGTGTTGGGTATCTTACCTCAGCAAAGAGAAAAATAACCAATACGAGTTTGTTTTATTTACTGTCTTAATTTCTTACCTCCAACATCCCCACAACTCACAGCTTTCTAGTATTTCATCTGCTGTTCATACCAAACAACTTTCTTCAAGTCACTTGTGGTCTCATTGATCTAAGTTTCAAGGTCTCTGGCCAGTCCTTGTATCACTAGAATAGGGTTGCTCTCCTTGTCTAGGGTTCCATGACTGCAGATATCATGGTCCCCCTGCCTCCTTCCTTCTTTTTAGGAAGTTTCTTCTCATTTGCCTTGTGGATTTTTTCCCCCATTTCCTCAACTTGGTATTCCCTGAGACTTCCACTGAAATTCCTCTCACATCTGGAAACAGGTTTCTCTCTTGAGTCTAGCTTCATACATTTAATAGTTGCCAAACACCTTTTAAAATTTTAAGCTCTTTAAGCAGCTTTAGGTCAATGTGCCGGAAATGGAATCTATTGGCTTTCCCTCCAAATGTCATCCTTCAGAATTCTAGCATCTTCACTGATTCCTCTGCCCATCTTCCCAAGCCAGAGTATACAGTGTCTTTCCATGGTGTCTCTTTCTTCCCTCAGCCTCTGTGACCAATCAATCATGAGCTCCTTATTCTTACTCTTAAAGATTGCTACCCATTCTATTCTGGCATTGGTCATGGTGGCTTGCCAGAGAGAGATGATAGTATACAGATGTTTTATGGCTGGCAGATCAGGCATCTCCTGATTCCGTTCCTTTCACAGCTTATCTTTCTTAGTTCAAGCTCCTCTCAGCTCCCACTTGGATGCATCTATCCACCTGCTAGCTCTGCCCCTAGTCTCCTTTCTTAGCGAGCCTACTCTCCACAATGTAGAGGAAAAGATGACATTTCAAAATACAAATGAGGTCTTCTAATTTTCCTGCTCACACCTTTCAGATAGGTGGCTTCCACCACCTGTTGTAGTAAGTAACTTATTAAGTACTCAAAAATCATTTGCTTAATAAAACAAGGATTGAGTTCTAAAATATAGAGGATTTACTTACACACACATACAGAGAGAGAGAGAGAGAGAGAGAGAGAGAGAGAGAGAGAGAGAGAGAGTCTAATACCCATTAAGTCTGTGTCATTATTGTGTTTGCTCATTTGTGCTTAGAACACATTTGACTTAGATTGGGCATGGTGGTGCATGCCTGTAATCCCAGAATTTGGGAGGCAGAAATCAGGAGGATCACTGCCAGTCCAATCTGTGTAGTGAGACCCTATAGACTCTGTACTAAATACATTAAAAAAGAACATATTTGACTTTACACACCAAAACCAGCTTCTGTTAGCTTCTTCCTAGAAACCAGCTCTAGAGTAGTATGTATTTAAAGTCAGTGTATTAGTATCTTTTGTTGTTAGGAAAAAAATACTTGATGTTCACAACTTAAAAGAGAAAAGATTTATGTTGGCTTGTGGGTTAAATTCATGGGTGGCCAGTTCCGAGGCAGAAACACCATGGCTGAAGAAGAAGCAGAACAAAGCTGATCATTTTATGACACCCAGGAAGCAGAGATAACGGGAAAATGGCCAGAAAGGAAGGGGCCAGGAACCAGATATAGTCTCTAAGATCTCTAAGTCTCTAAGATGCCCTCAAAACCCACCCAGACACATGCGTTCTTTATGAGCCTGCTAGGCAGGGCTCTTTCAAGCCAATCAAGTTGACCTTAAGATTAACCATTATCAGCAAGAGTGCTGGGCATTTGGGAAGAAGTGTTAAAGATCAGGAACTGCTTTGCTGCATTAAAATCCTTGCCTTTTTAAGCAAATATGGCCTCTTGCATGCTGGCCCTCCCTTCTGTCTTGCTGGACTGTGCTGATTAGCTGAATGCCCGCTGTGTACTCATCCCTTTCCGCCAGAAGCTTTCTCTCATCGCCCAACACCCCGTGGTTATTTTTCTGATGCTCACAGTGAAAGTTGTTATCACATGATTCCCTCCCTGATGGTGTGACTATCCAGGGTCACTGTGGCTCTTTGTGTGCATGTGTACATGCCTGTGTGTCATGTGTGAGTGCACATGCCTATGTATCATGTGTGGAGGAGGCGGAGGAGGAATTGTATAAGAGATATTCCCTAACAGCTGTGCTCTTAGGGAAAAAGAAAAGGAAGCGTACACAGTCTTGTTCTAGAGAGAGGCAGCCTTTCCCATAGCTCCTTCCTCTCCTTGTAGGTCTTGCAAAAATTTGGGGGAATGTACATTTTCTCTGTGTTTCCTCCTGCCCCGCCGCAAGACTGCTGTGACCCTGGCGAGTAATATGCAAGAGTCTTGAAAGGCTAAGAACAGACAGCTCAAGGAATGGATGAGTGTGAGGAGCTGAGAGTGGAGAAGGCAGGAGTGGACGAGGGAGACTGGGGAGGGGTGTTATGGATTAAGCAGAAGAGGCTGTCAGGTTAGAGATGAGCTCAGCATGTGAGCACATGTGAAGGACTGTGAGCTTGCCTGGCTCTGTCCTCTCCTCCTGGGCACTGTGACTTCCTGCTGTCCATGGCTGCCAGTCAGGAAGCTTCGTTGTCCTCTGGCAGTATTCTGGTGACACCTCAGGGACTGCCATAAGGCGAGAGCACTGCACCAGCTCCTGCTGTCTCCTCCCACCCTTCAGCCTTGTTATGGTTTGGATCGAGAATGCCCCCAAAGTCTCCTGAGCTCAAAGGTGGGCTTTTGGAAGGTGACTGGATCATTAGGGTGAAATGCTCATCCATGGCGTGCTCTGTTAACGAGGTTGTCTTGGTTGCTTTCCTCTCATTGCTGCAACAAAATACCCCACACCCAAAATTAGGGAAGGAAAGGCTTATTTAGCTCGCAGCTAGTGGAAGTTTCAGTCCGTATATGGCTGGCTCCAAGGCAGAGTGGCACATGGCAAAGGGCAGTTACTCATGGCAGTGGAAAATAGCAAAGAACAAAGGGAGAAGCTGCGGCTGTGGTGGCTAGCAAACCTCTCTTGTTTTTCTTGTATGCAGATTAGCCACCCCAGGGTGGGTGTAGCACTCACGACCAATATCTCCACACTGAATCAAGAGTTGATCACAAACTCTAAAATCCTTCCCCAATGACTGTGAGGCTTTGGGGAACACCTAGACACAAATCACAATAGAGGCCACAGCTAGATGTCCTGTTGGGAGGGTCCTGCTTAGAAGAGCTGGTTCACTGGGGAATGTGCCTTGGGAGGGTGTGTCTCCTTGCCTCACCAGGGCTCCTCCTGGTTGCCATGGGATGAACAGCTTTCTTTTGTCATGCCTGTCCACTGTGATGTTTCTGCCTTAAAGCTGTTACCCATGGACTGAGTACCCTGAGCCATAAGCCAAACTACACCTCCCGTCCTCTAAATTATGGGTGTCAGGTGCTGTGTCCCAGTGCCAGGAAAGCTGACTAGTATCTGCCTCTTGCACTCCTCGCTGGCCAGAGCTCTGATGGCCACCCCCAGGCTGGCAGACACTCACTTCCCTTCCCTTCTGGTATTACGGCTTTTCAGGCCTGTCTTCTTCCTTCCTCCATCTTTGCAGGCAGAGAGTAGGGCTCTTTACCAGGTTGACACAGCAAACAGACACCCCCGGATGTGAGGCATCCGTATCCTGGTGTTTAACCTGTCCAATGCGTGCAGTAACTTGGTTAAGGGTGGACTCACTCTGGCATTCTTTCCCTGGGGGTCTTTAAATGACCCTAACGCTGCCTAGTGTATGACCATACTGGGACTCTTTGTTCACCTTCTCAAGTGACACTTCATCCCACTGCTCTATTGGTAAATAGAACCTCACAGGATCACTCTGTCCCACACTTATGAGGGAGGTGTGCAGTCACAGCTATGCCGTCCTGCCTCTTCTGTCAGATGGGGAAAGGAAGACCTAGCCCATGAGCTAAAAGAATGAAAGTTAGCACTGAGTGTTCCTAGCACAGAACCCAATGTAGTTGTTGAAACTAGTTAGGTCCAGTAGAATATTCTGTCACATGGTTATCACGGCAGGCCCCTTTCAAGCCACACCAGAACTTCTTCTGTGTTTTCCTTCTCGGGCTTTGCAGAGATAAACACAGCTCTGGAGGACCATGGGAAGAGCTCTTTGAGTAGCTGAGGCAGTGAAGCGACTCTGTGCTTAATTGCTACCTGCATGCCCTCTCTTTGCCTCTGCAGAAGGCCCTGTGCTGTGGCAGCCCTACCCAAATGACCTGCCTCCAGAACTCTGCCTGACAGTGTAAGGGAAGCCACTTGGCCTCGCGCTAGGCAGAGCCGCACATCTCCAAGGCGCACCGCTTCTCCCATCTGTGGTTGGGATGCTGCGCACAGCCAAGCATCATGGAAGCCTCTGCTACTCGGGTGCCTTCTGAATACTAAAGAGAGTGAGGGAGAAAATGAAAGAGAAAGGAAAAAGATGTCTCAGTCAGAAGTTTTTCTAATCGCTATGGATTTTCCCCTGTTTCAGTGGATTTGAGAGAGGGCGTAGGAAAGGAAAGGAGAAAAAAATCAAAAGCGGATTATTACCCTGAGCTGCTCTTCTTTTTCATGCTGAGCCGTGACACTAGTGCTCAGCCTGCACTATCTGCATGCTGAAGGCTGAGGGATGATGCAGACAAAATATTGACGACTAAGCTAAGATTATAGGTTACTTGGATCTTGAAAGGGAATCAATTAAAATGGAGCTTTGCCCTCACCAGGTAAATTAACTTCTGAAAAAATATCTGCCTTCCCTCCAGGGTCTGGAGCTGCAGGTGAGATGGGGTCACCCCAAAGACCCAAGTAAAAAGCTCTCTACTGCATGGCCCTCGTGTGAGCACCCACAGGCACATTCATGTGGACTTACTGCATAGCTTGTACGCAGCAGTGATTCAGTAAGTATTGGTTCTGTGTATGACTGTGTGTGTACACACTCATATATTTATACATACTATCCAGTTGCCTACAGCAACATATTTGTTTCCACTTTGCAATGCTAAGCTTGAGATCTCCCTAATTGCTACAAGAGTCTACCAGGCTTACATTTTCCTTCCTGTCTTTATCATAAGAGATCATAAAATAATTTTTTTTTTTTGGTGCTAGGGATTGAACTCAGGACCCTGTTCTTGCCAGGCAAGCGTTTATTCTACTGAGCTATCTCCCCAGCCCATAAAGTGGTGTTATTTTGATACATGAAAAACTGAAGTATTTCCTTATTTCCTTTACCCAATTCAATCTCCCTTTGGACTACTTTTACAGGAGAAGGTGGACTTGACTTTTGTTACAGCCACCTAGCAACAGGGTAGAAAACATACTTGAATTTAAGGGTCCCCCCATCCTTCTGTTGCCTCCACTTGCTAACCTCCAGCAACACTCAGGTAAGACCACATATACAACATCGCTTGGACATCCCCACGGGGCTCTTTTGTATTCTCAGCATCACAGTGTGATCATTCTTGGATATGCGACCTCTGAAAGAAATTGTCTTCCAAGGAGACTGTCTGTGCAGTGTTTCCAGCCTACAATTCACTCAACATTGCCTCCTTGGGACCTGCAGTTTTAATTAGGTTATGAGGAAGCCTCAGAGCTTTCCTATTTATAAATGGAGAATTTAGGTGAGGAAAAGAATAAAACAACTACTTGTCAAGTGCTCTTGTGCAGGATGGGAGTTCAAAGCTGGTACCTCCCAAAGGAGTTGGAATCTAATAAGCACAACTCAACACAAGGCCCTGTGATGTGACATGTGCTCCTGTCAAGGTATTTTCAACAGGGTCCAGAGAAGGGAGCTTCATCCTGCATAGGGGTATTGGTGACCTTGGGGAGGAACAGGAGTTCACTTAGCATAGAAGTGAGAGAATGAATTCTGGCAAGGTAGAGTCCACGAGCAAGGGTCAAGACAAAGCACCCGTGAAGAATGCCATTGCGAGGCTGACTCACTACATGGGGAGGAATGGTCAGAAACGAGGGTGGCAGGACCTGCCAATAGGCCAGGTTTTGCTGGGCCTTGCAATACTTACAACTTCACCCTTCAGGCAACGGGAAGTCGTTCCTGTCCCAGTGCATAGATTGGGAATGCCATGAAAAGGGTTGAAAGGTGGAAAGACGACCTTTCCAGGTGAAAAACGGATTGTAGAAGAAAGTACTACAGGTGGGTGCTGTCCCTGAGCAAGCTGTGAAGGGTGAGAGAGAAAAAGCAACCGGGGACCCAAGAGGGAGGTGGCAGGAGGAAGAGAGGGAGGCATGGGCCCCTTCAGAATTCAGAAGTATTCCCTACCACATGCTGGGGTGGTGGTGATGGTGGTGGCGAGGTCCAGCCAACACAAGGGCCTCACGTGCATGATGGGCCAGAAGAGGCTGTATTTTAACGGTAATAGGGATAAAGGGAAAGCTGACTTTGGCTTTGCTCTCTTTTATTTATTCATTTTCTTCTTTAAGTGAGAGGAGAAGAAAAGCTGAATTTAGTGTTGAAACAAATGGGTACTTGGTGCTTATGAATTATGTGGATGGTGATATCTAGGTTTCTCTGACCACAGCTAAAGGGGTAAAGACACACGCTGAGCTTGACAGCCATGGCAGGACCATGACTGGTAAAACCATGAGCATGAATGAATGAATGAATGAATGAAGTCAACCTGGAAATAGAGGAAGACAGGGAAACAAGAGAGAGTCGACGCTCTCCAAGAGATACTTTTCTTTTTTTCAATGCCACACCTGTTCCAAGCACCTTGATGCCAGCTACAGATATACCAGATGCCCATGGCTGCTCACAGAGACTTTTGCTTAGGATGGGGCAAGCTCTGTTCCCAGCACATTCCAGATGCCTCCACAGGGCACCCTCTCTGGATGATTCCTGCCTTCCATGGGTACTTTCAATCCAGTCTGCAAGGAGCCTCCAGTCCTATCCCAAAGTAAGCAAGAAGTCTGTGGTCAGCTGGCAAGGTACCACATATATGTGAGCCTGTCTTTTGTTCTATTTGTTTTTTTTAGATTTTTAAAAAATGTATTTAGTACAGAGTCTATAGGGTCTCACTATGTAGACTGGACTCATAGTGATACTCCTTCTTCTTCTTTTTTTTTTTTTTTTTTGGTGGAACCCAGGATTGAACTCAGGCCCTTGAGCTTGCCAGGGAAGCACTTATTCCTCTGAGCCATCTCCCCAGCCCTGTCTTTTGTTCTAGATAAGCAATGTCCCTCTACCCTTAGTAGGTCTCTCCATGTACTGTTCTCCAGCATAAGACTTAATAAGGCCTCTTCCTTACGGTATATTTTTGCTTCCTTGTGTTTTCTATCTGAAGGATATGAGCTGAGGAGGTTCACTAGGGGAGGTAACAGCAGAGCCCACTGGCACCAACAGCAGCCAGCATTCAGGGGTGAAAACCCTCAAGGTATCTACCAGCCAAAAATCATGGAGAGCAACAGAGTTGCATCTGCGATTGCCAGAAGTCACCTTAAGTGTTGGTAGTTCCTGGCATTCAAAGTGGGGGGCCCTTCACACTAAAGGAGCTCCTTAACACTTTGCCTATTTATCATTTCCACCGGAAGTGAGCAAAATTACCCTCAGCAACAAAGGAAGAGACACAGGGAGGGAGGCAGCGAAGTCAAGGTGAGATGTACACAACCTCTCAGGAGCTTCTAAGAATGTGGACACAGAGCTGGGTTTAGAGAGCGGGCAGTGTTCAAGGCCAGCTGATTGGCATTGGTAAACAAGGCAGTCAGACAGAATAGGAAAGCAGAAGAGAAAAAATAATCTCACGTGGCGGAAGAGAAGAGAGTTTGAAGGAGGGCAGGGTCACCAATTCCAGGAAAGAACATGAAGTAGCCAGAGTGAGAGCTGAAGCCCAGCTTCCCTACTGCAGCCTCAAATGCCCATCATGGGCTGATGGATAATCCAGGGAGGAAGGTGGGCGCATGCGCGGTGAGGGTGTGCCCAGGAAGCAAGACAGAGTCCAGGCGAGAGGAAGCGCTTCCGTGTGGAGAACAAAGGCAGTCAGTTCCACACATCACATCATCTAGTGATGCGGTGAATGGAGCATTTCCACATTGTTCAAGAAGATGCACAGCAAAAACAGGACAGGGTGCTAGCAAATAAAAATGAGACGACAACCAGAAAAAAGAAAGTCAAATGACTCTGAACAAAGCCAAACAAAGCGTCTTCGAGCCTGAGCTGCACATGACCCAGATTCGCGGCCCAGAGACCCAGTGCTCCACCGCGGAAGGAGGCTGCCACAGTGAGTTAACCAGACCTAGAAACCAAAACACCAGCCTGCCTGGAGTCCCCGTGGGCACGAGCGCTCCTGGAGAAGCTATTCATGGCTTCCAATTCCCCCTCATCAGGCTGCACATTTGCCTGAGCGCAATTCCATGCTAAACATAACTCAGCCCAGAAAAATGGCCCTCTGTGCTTTCTCTTCCCCGTTGAATCCTAGCCCGGCTTGAGTAACGCCACCATGTGACACACACAAAGCCGAGCGATGAGAGCCCGTAACTGCATCAGAGAGCCGCGCGGAAGCAGCCCAGCCCCCACCTCACCAACTCCTAACTACACTTGAGGGAAGAGGAAGGAGGGGCATGTAATTTGTTCATTTCTTACATTTTATGGAACACTTCACTTTGCTTTCAGCATAATTATTGTTGTACTTTTTGCTGTTTCCCATTTGCCATGTTTAGGAAAAAAAAAAACCCCTCCACTCTCCCTGCTCACTTTTCTTAATGCATTAAAATTAATAACTCGTAACAGTGACCTAATTTGCTTTGAGTACTGTAACTCAGGGTTTTTTGTTTAGTTTTGTGTTGTTTTTTCCCTCTCTCCCAGATCTGCGAAACCCTTGACATGTTACTGTGGCAACAAGCAAGTGGGTAAGTCCATGAATGAACCCCATTGTGCTCTCCAGAGCCCCCTCTTCCATCATTCTTTGTAGAGTCTGGATCACGCCCTAGCCTGGTGAGCTATTCAGAGGAGTGGGGCTGCTATTACTGGCCTCCGAGTCCATGCTCGATGCCCCTCCCCACCCTGCCCCACTGGAGACTTTGCTGCTGGCCCTCCCTTAAATTTCTTAAGCTGCCCAAGGCTGTATGGCCCAGCTGTTCCTCTTCCATTCCCAAGATCCTCCAATGGTAGAAGGTCCCTCCATTTTGCGGGCTTCCTTACCATGACCCTTGGAATTCAGGCCAAGCAAGCCCACGACAGAGCAGGGTGGATCACTGGAGTCTCTGTGTCCCGAGCTACTGTCTCATGCCTTCCAGTGGCCTTCCTTGTTGTGCCTTGCTCTCCTTAACCCACTTTATTCTACTGCAGTTGGAGGGCTCTTACTACATGGTGTATATGGCCGTGTCACTCCCTGCATTGTAACCCTCAGAGCATCTGCTTGCTGTCAGGAGTGTGTCCCAAATTCTTCCCACAGTTTCCATTGCTCCTCTCAGTCTACAGACAGGACACTACCTGACCTCATTGTCGTTGGCTGCCTCTGCACAAGCTCTTACTCAGCCATCTGAACAATCAGGAGAGGCCAGACTACACTATGGATGTTTCCTTCCAGGCTTGGCTCCTTTTGTTGCCTCTGCCTGAATGTCCCCACCTGTCTCCCACTCTCTCCTGGACCCTCCCTCCTCCCCCTTCCTTCTTGTCAATCATGTCATAGGTATTTACAGTTGTTTATGTTCACAAAAGACTTTGCTATCTGCTAGCATCATACAGTTTCATGAAATCCTAACTTGGGGAAATATTAATGAAGATTTTTTAATAGCTCCCTACATCAACACTCTGTGATCCTAAAGCATGAGGCTGTTTTATGTCCAAACCTAGTTTCTAGCACCAAGGGTAAGAATGACTATCCTGAGGAAAACTATTGTTTAAACAATTCACCCACAGAACCTGGGCAGTCAGATACCCTAGGAAAGATCGCCCCCCAGGTCCCAGGGGTAGCAATGAGGGGAGAAAGTGGATTAAGTGGCCCTTTCCAGCAAAGGGGAAACAAGCTGACAAATGATGTGGAGAGCCGGGCACGTTCGTACCTGGGAGCACCGTGAGGCCTGGGGCATTCTCACTTGCATGGCAGCTGACGGACCTGTGCAGTTACACCAAGCACAGGGCAGGGGTTTTATTTCCACAGCTACCTGGAGAAGGGAATACATCATCGCCCTCAGCAGACAGCAAGAAAAGAAGAGAAAGAATAAGAATGTATCAAGGAGGCTCGGTATTGATTTTAAAATCCTAGCTGACATGAAAATAATTTGAGCCCATTTCCATTTTGCAGCTGAAGGTGGTTGTATTCTCTACCTCGGCCTGACCCCCAGAGCACAGTTTGTTAAGATTCCCCCCAGCTGACATTCTAATCCTCATTTTCAAACTGCCACATGCCTGTGTTTCTCCAACAAGCAAGGGCACGTGGGTGAGAGGTACTGTGTGGCTTCCTGGGTCTCATATGAGAGGCAGTCAAGCAAGCCATCTTGGGGGCCCCTATTTCAAGGCTGATTTAGAATGATGCATGTGCAGTCCCTGCCTCACCACGCACTGCAGTGCCTGCCAACCTGCCTGTCCAGCTCACGCAGAGGAGCTAAGACTTGCTCCGTTCAACCTAACAACTGTCAGGCTCCCGTCTTGGATGGTCCCTGCTGTCGCTGTCCCAGCAGGGGATTCCCCCAGGAGCTGTGTGTCTACTCTGAGTTTCTTCTCCATGCATGACCAGAATCCTAAATAAGGCCAAAAGCCCTATGTATTTAATTTACTTGTAAGTGAACAACTTCTATGTGTTAGGAAAAATAAACTCAAACTATAAATTTGTAATTACTTGAGATTTCACCTTCTAGCCACACTTTTCTTCCTGTGGAGTTATTAAAACCCACACAATATGGTCTAATAATTTATTAATAGTCAACATAAACAGATAATAGCTCACATAGCCATAATAGCCTTTACATGTTAAATAATGAGAAATTATTCAAAAGAATCTCCTCAGGAGAGGAAGAGGTATGGTTTTTAGAGTCTGGTATCGCTGCTGTGGGACCCCCTGTATGGGGGTCTCATACAGGGCCTTCTTGGAATCTGTTGGCAACCTGTGTCACTGTTACCAATTCTTATTTGGAAAGGGTAGGACAGCCACTCTCTGCCAAAGAGAGGAGGCCTGCCAGTTAGTGAGAAGGGAACAAGCCATTTCTTCACAGAGATAAAAGAAAAATGTATGAGGCAGTCCAATGTTTTGGAAAGGGATTAAAAAATAAAACATTTTCTGTCTCATCATCGATGTCCCTGCCACCATTCTTAAGCATGTCCTTCTCATAGCCGTTCCTTCACTGTTCCATCACCACACCTGAGCATGTCTTTCTCTTTTTTTAAATTAATTTTATTGAGAAACAAATAGCAATGAGACAGTTTCAAAACAATTTGATTCATGAGCGTGATGATTGGGTATTCATGCCTTATGCATGAGATGTGCCTCCCTCAAGCCTTGTTACGACGTGGGCACATTATCCGTCTGATGTAAAAAGAAAAGAAAAGAAAAAGAAAAATAAAGAATAAAAAAACCGTGTCAGTAGGACAGTTGCAATAATTAATACATTGCATATTGTTGTCTTCATAGTGGTTATTCATAGTACAAGATGCAGTCATGATATCCTGTCCAAACACTATTAGTACAAATCTTTTTCTCATTGAATTAAGAGAAAGTACCTGTATGTCTATCCTAACTGTCTTGTATATACAGATACAAAAAAATGGTCCTTCATTTGTATCCCCTTTTTTGTTTAGTTTTGTCAGAGATGGACATTCCAATACCATTTAAATATTGTACGTATGTGAATTCAGCAAAATATTCCAATATAGTCCAGTAGTCCATAATAATAGTGGATTATCCGCAGGGCTGGCAATGTCAGAAGTTGTTGACTTGAGCCTTTTATAGCTTAGCATATTAATATGGCTTTACTTTTTATACTTCATTTTTATAATTTTCTGCTGGATGGTTAAGATCAAGATAAAGCAAGACCTATATAACAAGAAATGTAACTTTTGTATCTGCCAAGGTCAGTCAAATCCCCTCAGGATTTGCCCTGAAACCCTGTACTGCAGTTTGTAGATCCTTTGTCAGTGTCAGCCATGTGGATGAGTCATGGCCATTGCTTGGCCAACTCTTGTAGCAGTTCCCTTCCCTTAGCTCCTTGGAAATGAGTAAGCAAGGCTAAACGCCTTGTAGCATGGTGGAGTCTTCCTGATGCCGTCCCCCCATGTCTCAGTCACTCTTCTCTCATTGTTGGGACAATGACAGCCAAAATGAAGGGAGGAAAGGTTTATTTAGCTCACAGTCAGTGGAAGTTTCAGTCCACCCTAAGGCAGCTCCAAAGCAGAGCAGCACATAGCAGAGGGCAGCAGTTCATGGCAGTGGCAAAGAGCAGAGAGTGAGGGCGTGGCAGCAGCTCAGGCAGCTCGCTAGCCTCTGTCCCCTCCTTACATTGTAATACAAATTGCCTGCTCCAGGGAGGGTGCATTGTCCACACCCACAATAATCACAAACTCCAGAAGCCACCCCATGACTTCATGAGGCTTTGGGGGGGAGGACAACTAGACACAAACCACAACACCACAGCAGCCCCGTTGTGAAAACCCTACTTCCCTCTAGTCATCACGCTGGCTGCACTGGGGAGCCCCACTCTGCACTCTTATTTTTTTAATCAGAGAGAGAGAGAGAGAGAGAGAGAGAGAGAGAGAGAGAGAGAGAAACAATGATACAGAATTTCAAAACAAGATAATAGATTAACAATGGTTAGCATATTACATGTTGTGATCTTCAAATTAGTTGCTCAAATTACGAGAAACAGGCATGTGCAATTGGTCAGGCTATAAGCACAAACTGTTTCTACAGTGTACTAAGGAAGTCCGGAGGATAACTATCTTATCTATATTATGTGCATATCTATTTTCTTTTCCCTTCCACTCATCGCAGTTCTTTCTTTGTGAGAAATTTCTTAACCTTTCACAAAAAGTATTTTATAAAATTTCAAATTCTGTAGCAGATGCTTGGCAACCAAATTTGGAGGAAGACAGAGGGAAAATTGTATTTTTACATGTTTCTATCTGTATAAAATTCCAAGGAAGCTACCAAAATACTACCAAAACTACTAATACTAGTTCAGTGAGGTCTCAAAATATAAAATAAACATGCAAAAACTGATCTTTATCTCTATATACAGACAAAAATCCAAGAGAAAAGAAATCATTTCATTTTTAATAGTATAAAAATGGCAAAATACTTGGAATAAATTTAACAGAAGTGAAAAATTTATACACATTCCACTATAATGTCATTGTTGGGAGAAATTAAGTTCTAAATAAATATGGAAACATCACATTGTAAATGGTTAGGAAAAGTGAAAAATTTTAAGATGGCAACTTTTTGCAAATTATCTTTGGATTAAACAAGTTACAACAAAATCTCAATGAGTTTCATTCTATTTTTTAGAAAGTAGCAATCCAATCTTAATAGTAATATAGAAATGTAAAGGAACCAGAATGGTCAAAAAAGGGGGGAAAAAAAGAGCCGGCCAGATAGCTCAGGAGACTAAAGCACCTGCTTAGGCAGATGCAGGGACCGGGGTGTGATCCCTGGCAGGCTGTGGTGGCCCCACCCCCGGGGTGTGCTGAGCAGGTGATTGAGACTGGGCTTGGTGGTGTGCCTGTAATCCGGGGTGTGCTGAGCAGGTGATTGAGACTGGGCTTGGTGGTGTGCCTGTAATCCCAGTGCTTGGGAGGCTGAAAAATAGGAAGAATTACTAGGAATCCAATCTGTCTAGTGAGACCCTGTAGACCCTGTACTAAATACATTTTTAAAAAAAGGAAAGGAGAAAAAGAAGGACTTACATTTACAAGCTTTAAAACATTTGGTGGAGCTACAGTAATCCACAGTGTGGCATTGGTGAGGAAGATATATCGGTCAATGGAATAAACTAGAGAACTCAGAAATAAACTAGTGTTTATGTCAACTGATTTTTTTTTAAAGAGTGCTGAGGTGATTTGAGGGGAGTTCAAGAAATAATGCTGAAACAACTAGACATTCCCATGGGTAGATATGGATTTAGACTCTGCTCCCATGGGTAACTGTAAATTAACTAAAAATTGACGTTGATATAAACGAAAGAACTAAAGCTATAAAACTTTTAGAAGAAAACAGTAGAAAACCACAGTGAATTTGATTTTTTTAATCCATACCAAAAATACAAGCTAGGGATGGACAAACAGCTCAGCAGATTAAAGCGCCTGCAAGCAGGCACAGTGGCTGGGGTTTGATCCCTTGGCCTGCTGTGCCGGCCCCCACCCTGGGGCACACTGAGATGGCAATTGAGACTGGACATGGTGGCACGTGCCTATAATCCCAGCACTTGGGAGGCTGTAAACAGGAGAATCACTATGAGTCTGATCTAGGAGTAAGACCCTGAATACCCTATAGACCCTTCCCTAAAATACAGGGGAAAAAAGTACAAGTTATAAGAAAACATATTAAGAATTTGGACTTCACCAAAATTAAAAATCTTTTGCCCTTAAAAAGACACTATTAAGAAAATGAAGACAATCCACAAGCTGGGAGATCATTAAATTATATAGTCAATGAATGACTTGCAGCCAGAGTTTTTAAAAGACATTTTCAAATCAATAAGAAAGCAAACAACCCAGCTTATAAATGAACAAAAGTCAAGAAAATAAGAAGAGGAGTCAGCCTGGGAGAAAATATTTGCAAAAGTCATGTCTGATAGACGATTATTAACCAAAATATTCAAAGAACTTTTAACAGTAAGGACAGAAACAATTCACTTAGGAAATGGATAATGCCTGGGAAAACACCTTGTCTTTTTTTTTTTTTTTTTTTTTCTTAACTAGGGATTGAACTCAGGCCCTTGCGCTTGCCAGGGAAGCACTTATTCCACTGAGCCATCTCCCTGGCTCCAACACCTTGTCTTAATAGCTCACCAAAGAAGATGAAGAGATGCAGAGAAGCATATGAAAGATGCTTACTATCCTACGTCTACAAAGAATTTAAAATTAAGCAAGATGCCATAGTGCATTTATTCAAATGGCCAAAGTCTTAGACACTGACACCAGCAAATGCTGGCAGGAAGTGGAATGACAAGACTCCGCCCTCCACTGGGGAAATGTACGGTGGCCCAGTCACTTGGAATACATTTTGGCTGTTTCTTACAAAACCAAACATATTCTTACTACAAGCTCAAGCAATTATGCTCTTTGGCATGTACCCAAATGAGTAAAAAAAAATATGGCTGCACAAAAACTTACACATGGATGTTTTAGAGCCACTTTATTCATAATTGCCAAAACTTGGAAGCAAAAAAGTTGTCTTTCAGTAGGTGAATGGATAAGCCACGGTATAGCCACAGAATGGAGTATTATTCAGTGCCAAAAAGAAATGAGCAGGCAAACCATAAACAGAACATGAATTGAATTTAAATGCATAGCAGTGAGTGCAGGAAGCCAACTTCAAAGGGATGGATATCATGTGCTCCCAACTATATGGCATTCTAGGAAAGGCAGAATTATGGGACCAAAAAGCCACCGAGTGGCTGCTAGCAGTTAGGAGGGCGGGAAAGATGAATAAGCAAAGAACAAGGAATTTTTTGTTTTAAATGTATTTGGTACAGGGTCTCACTACGCAGATTGGCTTCAGTGATTCTTCTGTTTTCAGCCTCCACAGGGTTGGGATTACAGGTGTGCGTCACCATTCCTGGTCTCCATGGCTGGCTCAGTGTGCCCAAGGGCAGGGCTGGTGCCACATGTGGTGTTGGGGATTGAACCCTGGGCCCTGTGCTTGCCTACATAGGCACTTAGTCAGCTGAGCTATCTTACCAGCCCACCGAATTTATAAGGCAATGAACTGGTCTATATAATACTATGACAGTGGATATTTGTCATTATACATTTTTTTATATCCATAGAGTGTACAACACCCATAGCCACAAAGCAAACTAGAGACTCAGGGTGGTGGTGCTCCAAAGATTCATCAAGGATAACAGGTGGCGGGGAAGCTGTGGCTTATTCAGGTACCACGTAGCTGGGAACTCTGTACTTCCTGCTTGATTTTGCTATATCTTTATAGTTGCTTTAAAAATAAAATCTACTCGAAAATAGTCAAATACCTTGAAAAGACAGTTCACCAAAGAAGATATGCAAAGAGCTAATAAACACACAGAAAAACATCCAGTGCCTTTAATCATTTGGAAAATTGAATTAATAGCAAAATGAATAACCACTTCATACCCAATAGAATGGTCATAATGAAAAAGACAAATATTGGGCGAGATAGCTCAGCAGACTAAGTGCCTGCTTAGGCAAGCACAGGGACCGCGTTCAATCCCTGGTACCTCATGGTATGCAGGCCCTGTCCGGGGATGCTGAGCCGGCCATCCAGACTGGGCGTAGTGGCACATGCCTGCAATCCCAGCACTGAGGAGGCTGAAAACAGGAGGATCACTACAAGTCTGAGCTCTGTAGTGAGATCCTGTACCAAATACATAATAAAAAATAGACAAATATTAACAGATGTTGGCAAGGAAGTGAAATAATTGTAGCTCGCATACATTGTTGGTGGAAAAGTAGAACGTTGCACTTGCTTTAGATGACTGACAAGTTCTTAAAATGTTAAATATAAATTCACCACAGGAGCCAGCAAATCTGCTTCTAGAGACCTACCGAACAGAAATTAAAGTACATCCTCAAAGTTCACAGTAGCGCTATTCATCCTAGTTACCAAATGAAAAAAGCCTAAATATTCATCAACTGGTGAACTGATGAACAAAATTGTGGTATATTTGCAAAATGGAATACTACCCTGCAATCAAAAATAACACATTACTGCTGAATGCTACAATATGGATGAGCCTTCAAAGCAAGCTAACTGCAAGAGGCCAGACACAGAAGGGCACACGACACAAAATTCCTTCAAGGTGAAACGTCTAGAAAAGAAACCTACAAAGAGAAGGAGAACTGCTGTTGTCTGCTGGAAGGAAGAATGGGGATGGCCTGGAAAGGAGCCCAATGGATCTCTGAGGGGAGGTGGAATTGTTCTAAAACTAGATGACATGGGTGGTTGCATCACTGTGTAAATTTTCTAAGATCCATTCATTTGTAAACCTAAAACAGAGTTTTAGGGTATGCAAGTTATGCCTCAACAAAGCTACTAGAAGGTAACAGGTGCTTATTAACAACATCAGGAGACTACAAGGGTGGGGAGGGCACGCATTAGGGATACTACCTATTATTAGTTTAACATAATCCTATTACTAGGGAGTGGGTCTTCCAGGAATATCTCCTGCTCTTCCTAGGAATCTGCCATACTTATCCAGGATGTAGCCTCACACTTATGTCAAGCAGAGACAATTGAATCCACCAAGTCCAATCCAAGCATCATCTCACTAGCGGAATGAAACAGGATTACCTCCAGCTTAGCTAAAAAGAGGATATGGCCTGTCAGCTGGGACTAAAGCAGCCATCACCTTGCAAACGCCTTCCATTTATCTCAGTGTGGGTTAAAAGCCCTGAACAATATAGTCATCACTTACCACTTGACTGGCCTCTCCTTCCGACAAGGACTTGGTAAGGATAACAACTTAGTTTTGCAGTGCACTTACAAAGTGTGTTAACATATGCTAGCTGGCCTATTCTTAGAACAGTTCCACTTGTAGAAGCCGCAGACACTGTTGGCTGACAAGCTCTGTGTCACCCCAGTTCTGGTCAATAAGATGTGAGCATGCATTGGCAGGAAGGGCTTAGGAAAGCGTTTGCTTTTCTGATAGGAAGAAGCAGGTATTCTACCCCTTCCTTTTTTCCTTCTCCACACCCAAAATAAGAGCAATGCCTGACAAGAACAGCAGTCACACTGGGACAACAAGAAAAAGCCAAGGGAGCCCCAGAGAGTCACAGACTTGCTGCTCCCCACCAGTGATAGAGCTGAACGGTCGCTACAGCAGCTCCCTGGAAGCGTGGAAGGAGGCTGAGGCATCCCTGTTGGTCTAAACCATCACAGCTTGGTTTTTCAGTATAGGGTTGCAACCTACACCTAACCGCAAGGCAGATTACTCATACTTCACAGATGTAAACCTGAAATCTCTGGACGCCTATGCAATCCATCTGAGGTCAAACTAGCAGTAAGAAGAAGAGCGAGGACTTGGGCCCAGGTTTGTGCATCTAATGCAGTAACAGCAGGAGCAGCAGCAGGAGCAGCAGCAGCAGCAGCAGCAGCAGCAGCAGCAGCAGCAGCAGCAGCAGCAGCAAAAGCCCCCTGCTGAGCTCCGAGTGGGTGTGAGACTCTGGCCACATAGGCATTTGACCTTTTTAAAGATTAGCACATGCTAGTAATATAGAATAGTGATGTTTGTTTGGGGGAATTGGTACATGCACATTTTAATCCTCTTCCTCATGTCTCCTTTATTTTATTTATATTTAGGTTTCTTATATAAATGAAAATGTGATATTTAATTTTCAGAGCCTGGTCTATTTTACTGAACATGTTCTTCAGTTCTACTCATTTTTTTTTCTCCAAAGGACATGATTTTATTCTTCTTTATGGCCAAATAATACTCCATGTTCTTAAATTCTTACAACCCTGCAGGCAAGGTTGTATAGTTCCTGTTTTATAGATGAGCATGTGGAGGCTAAGACAGGTCAAGTACATCATTGCTCAAGGTCTTGCTGAGTGGCAGGGCCAGCGTCCTACATTGACCTTTTGTGTACTGTGAGAGATGAAATGCTCTTCTATGTCTTTACAACAACATACTTGTAAATGGATCTGGATGATCATTAGTGGGATTCCCATTAGGTAAACAAACTCACAATGCTTGCAGTTGCCACACTTTACACTGGAACAGAAAGAGCACCCCTGGTAATGGCGGTTTTTTTCACTGTTCATAAGCATTTTTGTACCTTCCACTTCCTCCAGAAAGTTCACATGGATGACAGGATATAGAAGACCTGAGGGAGTTTTCTTTTTTTCTTGTTCTTTTTATGTATTTATTATAGCGTCTACAGGGTCTCACTACACAGATCAGACTTGTAGTAATGCTCTTGTTTTCAGCCTCCCAAGTACTGGGATTACAGGCATGTGCCACCATACCCAGTCTCAATTGCTGTCTCAGTGCACCCCAGGCAAGGTATGCTGGGGCTGGCATGGCACGCTGGGAATCAAACCCTGGTCCCTGTATCTACCTAAGCAGGTGCTTTCATTTGCTGAGTTTTCTGGCCAGCCCTTTGGGGGTGCTTTCTACTAGAGATGAGTGTGCTTCTTTTAAGAGAGATGGTTAAAAGTTAAAAGCCTGTGGAGCTGGCTGTGTAGCTCAGTGGAGGAGTGCTTGCCTGGCATGCTCAAGAGCTTGGATTACACCCCCAGCAGTAATGGATAAATAAAATACAGCATTTTTCAGCAGCATCAAGCCTATGGACAGCTCTGTGTGACCCAGAACAAGCAAGAGGCAGAGGGTAAAGGCCAGTCTACCTGGTCAGGGCAGCCCAGGCTTCCGTGTGGGAGGGCTTCAGCATGCAGCAGTGGTGGCTGTCACTGCTAAGCCACTGCCAGGAAGGGCACTCGCTGGATGTGTGAGCTGTCCTGGGGGTCTATGCCTGTTGAGTTGGACCCAGAAGAAGATGGCAGAAAACTGTGCAGAGGGATTTGGAGGTGTTAATTGCAAACTGCTGTTTCTCCTCAAGAAGTCGCCCCTGCCCCCTTCTGAAACGGGAAGCCCCATCACTCATCTCCACCCAGCCCATATGAATTGTTCAACCTTTAAAAGCTTAATTTGTTTTTCTTCCTGGGTTCCCTGCCCAACCTCCCCATCCTGCCTGAATAATTGATCTACTTTAGCAAGAGGCATCCAGAATTGATGAAAGAGACTTGTCAAAAGATTACAGATTTCTGAGCCAAGGAAATGACAAGCCTCACACTCTCAGCAAGGGCTCTGGGTGGTGGCACCTGCTGATGGGTAAGCATACTTTGCAGGGTCCAGGGTGCAGGGCCTCTCCTGACTACCCCAGCCTGGAGGCAGGCTCCTCAGGCAGGCTGCAAGCATGTTTCTCATCTGGGGGATTAGGCAAAATGAGAGTCAGACTTGGAAGGCCATGCTGGTGCTGCGATGAACAACATGTCCTCTGTCCCCTCAGATGCTGATGTTTCGGACCAAGCTTGCCTTCATTCCTCCTGGATGGTGCTGTTTCCCTATACTGGATTGGTTCAGCATTTTAACCTTCCAAGAAATAGATTTCAGCAAGTCTTATATCCATAAAAGTAACAAATCATCCTGTTACATTAACCTGTTATGTCCCTCAGAGGCATGTCTCCTTCGCCAGAGTCACCAATGGCAACTTGCATGAGCCACAAGATCCTACCAGGGCCTAGGGCGAAGCATTGCAAGAAGCTCAGTAGAAAGAAAAATCTGATTAGCCTCTTGGGAGCTCCACTTCCTCTGACTTCTCCTCACCTCCTCCACCCTCATCTGCCGACCTCTGGCCTCGTCAAGCTTGAAGCTTTTCCCATAGCCTACCTCCAGAGGTAGAATTAGACTCTTCAAACCTACTGAACAAATCACCAATTGTTCATGCCCCACAACAAGAGGCAGCATGGACCACAGGCAGGTCAGGGTGCCTCAGCATGGCTCCACACAGCCTTCTGCAGAGGAGTGTTGGAACAAACCAGTGTTCTCCCATCAAAAGGCTCATAACTCATTTAACATTTGAGGGCATATACTGCTAAAATCCTTTCTCTGAGATTAGAAAAACAATAGTTGTTTCTTTTTTCTTTTTATTTCAGCAGGGTTCCAGATAATAAAAAGATTTATAATTAAGCCAGTAGATTTACTTTTGCTATGCCGCCCTAGATTATGAAAAAGTATAATTATATGCAATTAAAAAATGAACAGTATTTCTTACCCGAGTGAAGCTTTAAAAGTCATTATGAATCCATTAGCTCAGCAGACCTTACAAATGGCCTTCACTCCTCTGGACTTCATTTAAATTTACAACAGAGAGAAGTAACTTTTCTGTATTCCTCCGGGGTGTGTGTGTGTGTGTGTGTGTGTGTGTGTGTGTGTGTGTAATGTCCATGCACGTGCATCTGTAGTCTCCTCTGCTACACCAGAAAGTGACCAAATACTCATTTTAAATTCTAAGGTCATCTTGTGCATACTGAACTTGTCCTGTTCATCCCATCCATGTGGCTCATCTTGGTTCACTTGGGGACCCTCGTGTCAAACTGAAAGAGGACCTCACAGTTTTCCTGACTCAGCCGTCCCGAGGCCTCTGCTCCTGTAGGTGGTACTTGTCCTTCAGGGCCATCAGCATCATGCGAGGTGTGCTGCTCAGGATGCCCCATCAGTGCTGTGCTCCTGTGTGAGCCTTTTCTGCAGTCCATCAGCTTGAATGACCCCAGGGCATTCATGCATGGCTGGGGTGCCGTGGGACTGGCTTTAGCTATTATTAGTAGGCTCACTTATTCAGGTAATTACCTAAATTGATGGAAGTGTGATCTGTTGAGTACCAGGGACAATGCATACAGAAGGCCAGAGATAGATAATTCAGACAACACTCATGATTCTATTTCCATTGAGCTTTCTTGTATGACAGGAAGTAGTAATTACTGAGATTTCCATCTGCATGGAAATAATGGGTTGTGTATGTATGTCCATTTTCTCTTGTCCCTTGATGTTGGAATCATCCTCAGTATCATTTTTGGCAATGATTCAGAGGTCAAAGAAGAAAAGCAAAGCAAAAGCATCTCCATCTTTCATTCATCTGTCCAAGGTTGCCACGAGTGACAGTAGCGCTTTCAGAAGTGGCTTCAATCTGGCCAATAATCAGAACCACCTGGGAAGGGGTTAAAAACATGCAAGTGAATCCTAACCCCAACTTACTGATCACAAATTCTGAGAATGGAGCTAAGAATCTGCACTGAAAAATGCCACCTTAGGTAAGAGATCTCTTAAGGATCCAGCCTAGCCGAGGGCACAATGATGCCAGGACAAGGGGCACTGGTGGGTGAGTGGGAAAGGCCCCTGCACTGGGTCATTTTCCGACTCTCTCCTTTTCATCTTTTCTCAGACTTCAGGTACAAGCCTCAACCATGAAGCCTCAGCTTCACAGGAAGACAGCACGATACTCCAACCCTTGCCATCTTGCCAGAGCAGGCTGGGGAGAGGTAGCTGCCCCGGAGGCATGTGACGCACCTAGGGAAGGACAGAGGGCTCCTGTATCAATCTCCATAACTACAGGCACAATTGCTCAGGGGATCCGAACCTTCCCTCTTGGTTATTTCCAGAAAACATTAGCTCTGTCATATGCTTAACCCATGAGAATTCATCAACAAGTTCCCTAACAATCAAAATACTGCGATGCTCCAAACTGAAAGACAGGGAGGCAAGGAGTGTTCCAGGGGTGAAAGGCCAAAGAACTAGAATTTAGAAGAAACAGACACACATACTTGAGATTTCCTAGTGGCAGCCTTGTAGAAGGAACTGGGTTTTGATTTTAGCTTTTTCTATGTGGGTTGAGTCTAATGACATCTAAATATTTTTCCAGCTCAAATACTCTGGGACATAGCATATTCCAGTGGAGTCTTGCAACTGGTGTCTCAAAGGCTTATACAAGTGCATCTCTAAAGAGCTATATGACTATGACCAAGTTATTCATTTCTGAGCCTTAGTTTTCTTTCTTTAGTAAAACTGGAGCAACAGCATTCTCAGCCAGACAGTGACTAAAGATTAAATGATAAATGCATCATAAACTCCCAACACTGTCCAATCCCTGAGAACATTTTATTTATTTATTTATTTATGTTGGCAGAACTGGGGATTGAACTCAGGCCTCTGTGCTTGCAAAGCACGTGCTTATTCTACTGAGCTATCTTCCCGGCACCCCCCCCCCCGCCGCGTACATTTGACAAGGTGTCACATAATTATCGTCAGCATCATGCCCTCCAGTGTCCAACGGGCCCAGGCACAATGGTCACTGTATAATCGTGGCAAGGCAGCAAAGTGTCTTCAGTGGCTGCACGACAGAGGATCAGGGTGTCACCTGACCCTAGACTCCGAGAACCAGAGCAGACACATTCTGTGGAAGCCCCTGCCCACGGCTAGGCCCAGGCACTACTCATTCTCCCAGCTACAGTGGGTCACTCAAGCACCACCAAAGGATGCCATGTGGGATGGAGACTTGTATTCTCCCTGTGAGCTGTGCAGTGTGTGATGAATGAATTATCAAGGGTAACGCAATCTCAGGTCTCTACACACTGTTCTCTCATGCTCACACTACACAGTCTCTCCACAAACATACACTTCCTTGGAGGGCTCTGCCTTGCATTCCAGGGCTTATAGGGCTTCAGCCTGCTGCCCTCTATGCAACCTTATAGTCCCTTCTCTCTGAGCATCTCTCTCTGAACATCTCAAAGCCAAGTCTGTAAACTTCTTTCACTACAAAGCTCTGGTCATTAATATGCAGGTAGTAAAATAAGGCAGGCACTCTGATTTGTCATATTAAGTCAGCTGTATTGCTATAAAAGGGAACATTGAAGGTTGTTTTTTTCAAGATATTCCCTCAAATAGCACCTACTGCAGAGGAAGTCTCTGGGAACAAGCCTCTGCTTCAGCACTCTCAGTGGCCCAGGTCTTGTGCTGCTGCTGGGCCTTTCTCTTTGGGATCTTGGAAGTGGTCTCTGTGCATCTGTTCTGGGGAGGAGTGAGGAAGAGTCAATGGAGTGCCTCACTCCTGGGCTGCTCACGGTTCTTCTTTGCCCTTTTCCATGCAACTGACACCATTATGACCAACATCACCAGAAGGAGGCTCACTTGGTAGATTTCACCATGCATTTAGAAGAATCTAGAAGCATCTGACTTTGCCTTTAAGGAGCATGCAGGCCTGCTTCCTCCATGCCACAGAGCATGGGTGAAGGGTGCACCCAGGGCAGGATTAAGTCAGCAGACAAGAGATAAATGGACAGTGACACATTCATACTGAATACATTGCAGAGCGTAAGTGCCTTCTGTCGTTGAGGGCAGGGGAAAGGGCAAGACTGCAGGGTCGCTGGGACCAGAAAGACCGTCGTGAGGTGTCAAGGGCAGATGTGTCCTCCAAAGAAAGCATTAAAGACAATCTACATAAGTGAAAGGTCATCCACACTCTCCTATGACCTTTTAGTTTCAGTGACCTTGTCTGGATGTGCAAAAGTGAAGCATGGGTCAAAGTCAAGTTTTGGGGGACATGCACTATTATGTGACTGGGGTTGGTAGACACTTCTTGGAGGAGATAACAAAAGCCTTCCAGGGAGCTTTGTCCAAGGCTGGCAGGAGGATGGTGAGAAGCAGAGGGCGCTCTTTGGTCATCTTCTTGACAGTCACCCATCAAGCCAGAGATCTGCCGTCCTGTCCTAGCCAGCCAGGCAGAGACAAGGCACTGCTGTAGCCTGCTCCCCAGACATGAGTGCAGGAACCCGTACGGGAGGCCCTGCCCTCTGCCTCTTCTCCTGACACCTGTGTACTGAGACAGAGCCACACCAGCCTCGCATGGCTCCTGGCTCAGTCTAGGCTGCAGTGGAGTAGGACAGAATTGAATTCCCTCCTTCATTGCTCCTGGGGCTGCTAATTCATAGTTGCATTAACTTTCATTTGGATAACAGCATGGGGGATTGTCAAGTGTTGGCTCTGACCAAATTTAATCTACAGGCTGTGCTCTGCCCTCTTTCCACTTGCCTTTTATTCATGATCCTAATGAAGAGATTTATCTCTTTGGTTTACCAGATTCCTATCTTGAATGAATCGCTCCAGTCCCGTGCAATTCTACCTCTCTCCTGTCCACTCCAATCAAGAGTGGGGGCCCTTGTAACTTTCTCTGTTCTGAAACATATTAGATCACTGATGGATTCTAACTGCTCGACTTCTCTCCTATGCTTCACTGCTGGTTTACATGGCTATGACGAAGCTGCTTTGACACGTTTGGAGGTTCTCAGCCCGTGTTCTTGGCCCTCCCACTCTAAGTCTCTACTGTCCAGTGTGATTTTTGTAATAAGCAAACCATCATGATCCTCCTCTAGTGTCCCAGTAGTTACAGCTTCTCGGCTTTGGATCAATGACATTCAGCCACAAGTGGCAGTTCTGCCAGCTCTGCGGATGGAGGAGGGAAAAGACCTTTGGAGAGATGGCCGAACTCCTTCACAGCTGCTTTCCTCACCCTCGTTCAAGCCAGCGCATCCACTTCAGTTCAGAGAAGTCATTCACCTGCCCCTTGTCTCCTCAGGTCTCTAGAAGAGTGTGGCCTGGGGCCATTCAGTTACCATTTTCATCTGTACTTGCAATTTAGCAAATCTTCAGAAACGTCCCTTCAGGCTGTGGGCAAACAGATCTCAGGCTTCCCTGGAGCCTTGGGGGAAGCTGCTAACCTACCTCCACCCTAATTGCCTCATTAGACTCACAACAGATGTTCCCGGCACACAGAGCCTTCCCATTTGCTGGAGAAGCTGGAAAACAGTGAGAACATCCCAGGTGGGCCACCATCGAGAAGGTGCCAAGAATAAGCAGGTTGATGATCACGAATTCTGCACTTCCAAGTTCTGTCAGTGCTTTGCTGGAATTAATAACTACAGCAATATTGGTTATATTCATGATCTGAAGGCCAGGAAGGTCTCCTTTAGCTGTAAATTTGTTCATTCATTGGTGCGTCATTCATTCATTCACATTCATTCATTCATCCAGTCATTCCTCAAACACATATTGAGTATTCATTATGTGTCAAGAGTTCCCCAAACAGAAGTCTTGAATGGGTGAGGCTAGAGCAAAGGACAGGAGAGAAGAAAACACCACGTGCCTCCTGAGGGCAGGTCCTTCTCACTTCCTGTGTCAGTGTCCTCCCAGATAGACGGAGACCACTGTGGTGGGACAGAAGGGTGGGGCAATGAAATAAACCCTGGATACAGCAAACTACTATCCTTTGCTGCATGGCGCAGTTCAGCGGACCTGTGATGAAATCCCAGGAAGATACCGAGGCAGAAGGTGTACATGACAGGAACACTCGTTATCAAGGAGGGGAAAAGGTAAACAGCCCCTCACATTGCACTTGCCATTAATCAGCTTAAAAATCACTGATACTGGAAGTCACACACCTGGGCAGTGCATTAGAGTCTTCCCACCTCCTTATGAGAACAAGATCCTGCGGTGAGATGCCAGAACTCAAGGTGGAGAGATGGTGAAACGCCTTTACAGCTGCTTTCCCTGGGAAACGAATAAAAGGCCTCTAAACTGCAAAATGCCTGGTTATCCCCTGGACGGCTGGTGGAGAATCTTTTAGAGACCAAATGCCCAAACTGCAAACCCAAACCCACTTACTCATTGCAAAATGTCAACACTGTGATTAAGCCTGAGGACGGAGGTGGTTTTTTTTATATGCATTTTTCTTTTGTTTTATGAGTTTAGGGCAGGGTCTACAGGGTCTACAGGGTCTCATGATGTAGATCTGACTTGTAGTGATTCTCCTGTTTTTCGCCTCCCAAGCCCTGGGATTCCAGGCGCACACCACCACACCCTGTCACAATCACCCAATCACCATCTCAGTTGCCCCGGGGGCAGGGCTGGCAGGTGCTAGGGATGAACCTCGGTTTAGGCTTTAGCCCGCTGAGCTATCTGGCCGGCCCTGAGGTTTAGTTTAGAAAAAAACAACTGTTGCCTGATGCCTCGCCCCAACCCCTGCTGGGGCCTCTTGGGAGCTGCTGGAGGAGGCGCAGCACATCTGCCATAGCGCAGGGCCGTGAATTCCTCACCACTGCTTTACACTGTGACCTTGAGACTCTGCAGCCAAGCTAGCAACCCTTGTCCCTGGGGAGGGAAGACTTGCGTGTTTCCACCGTACGGGAGCTGTGAACGTGGCCTGACATTCAGGCCTAGTGATTCTGCACTTAGTTATCTCATCCAAACCACCCAGCTTTTCTGGGCCTCCATTTTGTCATTAATAAAATGCTATTACCCTTTATTTAGTTATAGATGGTCAAAAAAGGGTTGATGGACTATGCCCATAAAGCCTACCCCTACACTAACTGCTCAGTAAGGCTACTTTCCATTCTAAAATTCTACGCATTAATTGATTCATTTATTTTAAACACCTTAAGAACAGGTTTTATGGCAATTGCTATGGTAAGAGCTTATAAAATGTGTCCCAGCATCTGTAACAGGAGGAGCATTGCTTGGCTAATAAGATTAAATAGCTTGGATACGCTAATAGTAGTGGTAATAATAATGGCAGTTATTAATTTTATGCTCGTTGTGTACCAGGCAACATATTAAAAGTTCTATATGCATTTGTGTAATTTATTCACACAAAATGACCTTATAAGGCAAATGCCATTGTACAAACATCATTCAGTTAATTTATGGTATAGCCAGGGTGCAGCCTGCCTCTAACTAGGTACTGGGTACAACCTCGGAGACATCACAGTTTCAGGTGCAGAAGGGTTAAACAATTTCTCAGTTACTTGGCTAGCAAGTATTAGAAAAGAACCAGAATCAAGTCTGCCAGGCATTAGAGCCAAATTCCCACCTGCTAATTCCCACACCTACCATGCTGGTTTCATGACTTCATAATGTCAGCCAAACCCAGTGTTTTCTGAATCAAGAACTCTCTCTCTCTCTCTCTCTCTCTCTCTCTCTCTCTCTCTCTCTCTCTCACACACACACACACACACACACACACACATACACACGTCCCTCCCTCCTATCCTCACTCCTTGCCTCCTTTTCTCACTCATCTTCTTCCACTATTGAGCCATCCTTCCTGCAGAGGTCCCTCTGCCCCCTGAATAGCCTTCTCCAAATCCCTGGGCTTGACTGGTGCTTTCTTGGAATTGCCATTTGAACACTGCTATTTTCTTCCTGTCTTCTACTCTCTGATCTCTCCCTCGCCTCTCTAACTCTGCAAAATATCTGTGAATTGTCTAAACTGGGGGCTCTACCATGTTAAGATTCGAAAGAAACAAGCTGTGAATTCCTTGGAAAATACTAGCAGCATATTACACAGCCTGCAGAAGTCGAGACGGGCATTCAAGACAAACTCTCGATGAGGCTGGAAATACGGATGTCCAGGTTGGTTTAGAAACAGGCACCCCCTTCCTATCTTGAAATCACATTTGATTTGACAGTGTAGAGAAAAGTGAAAGCCCATGACCGAGCTATGTTAGACATTGTGCACACAGAAAGTGCACAGTTTCAGAAGAGAGAGATCTGGTTTTGATTCTTGCACAGCAGGTAGGAGATACTATGGCCTCTAGTGGAGATCTGGGCTCCTCTTAGTTGCTAAGGACTGGAATAGGATTAAGAAAGGATTCCATGGTTTTTCATATATCTAAGAAATCTGGAGGGCTGGGGAGATAGCTCAGTAGAATAAGCTCTTGCCTGGCAAGTGCAAGGTCCTGAGTTCAATCCCTAGTACTGCCCCGCCCTCCCCCCCCAAAAAAAAAGACACCTGGAAATGTCAATGTCATCATACACAGCATCGTTTGAGAGAATGCTCCAACTGGTCTGAATCATTCTTTTTAACAGACTCAGGGCACTTTGGTGATCCCAGTGTAGATGGGAACTTTTAAAAGTGTGGCTGTCTAGGCTTTCATGAGGCACAATGCTAACATGGGAGGCGAGCACAGATCTTTGATGAAACATGCCATTGGAAGTAGATTTTGGGCTCCTGGAGAGTCAACTCAAATGTCTCAACTGCTGCTCAGCTACCCAAAATCTCCACCACCAATCATTACTTCGTAAGAGGTGTTAAATATGAATTGTTCATTAAAACACATATTATTGGATGTTTAACTACCGTGTAATTGATTTTCTATCCATTTCTTAGTGGTTAACCCTCAATAAATGCTTTTTGTAATCAACTTGAAGTACAATACCCACCACGCTTGATGTGTTTCTCCTTTGATTTAATAAGAAACTAGTTCTATATTACTGAAATTATACTTTTTGATAAAAAAAATGGTCAGGCTTTAAGAGCAGCACTAAAAAATGAAAGATTTCTTTGGTGTGAGCCTGTCGTCCTTTATAGAAGGATCTGAGTGCATCCGAGAACTTGGGCGCTTCAGTCCTGTCCCATCCTTCAGAAATCAGTCCAGGTCCAGGAAGACCAAGTGACACGCTCACTGCTAGGAAAACAGCTAAGCACTGCTAGAGACACCAAGCAGGGACCCCAGTACACAGCGTAGAGTCTGGAGAGATGGCACAGATCATTCCCACGGTTGAGGGAACAAAAAATTTAGTGGGACATTCAGTATTCCCAAAGAACATCAGAAACAATTAAACATAGCTATGCATGTGAAAGACCCAAGGGATTCACTCAGCTGCCCAGTGTCCAGCGTCGCCTGGCTCTCAAGTCCTCTTAAAATTCCCACCTCCTCAGGAAGCCTGGCTTGAATGATCACACTCATTGGGTAAGCGAGGAAGAACCTTGGCTTGTTCAGCTCCTGAGAAGCAGACACGCAGAGAGTGAAGTCAACAGAAAAGACGTGAGCCAGGACATTTCTCTGGCTGATCTTCAAACTCTCGGACATGCTCCCATTACCCTCAGTGCTCATAGCTTCTGAAAACGCTCTCCTGTGTACACACAGACCACAGGACGCTCAGGGTCGAGTGAAAACTACACGAAATAACATACATAAAACTCTCTGGAAAGTATTTGGCATGCAGCGAGTACTGAAAACATTAGCTATTATAGGGCTTGTGTATTAATATTTATCATTCTACAGTATGCTCTTTAATTCACTCAAATAATCCCCTACTGCACAAAGAGCAATCTTGTAAATTCATGTATTTATTCATTTACTTCCTTAGGTAAATTCCTAGGCATAAATTTTCTGATCCATAGGTGTGATTTCTGGTGGGCTTTCCAACTACTCTATTCTTTGCCACCTACGAGCTCACTAGGTACCATGACGGGACGTCTCTGTGAGGTGATGAGTCTTCTGTCAAGGGAAGCTATAAGAGCCAGCAGCATGACTGTTTATTGGGCCTGGTATAAAGAAAATTGTACTTTGTAGGCAGTTGGGTTCTCAGGTTCCCTCTAGTTCTTCAGTTTTATGACTCTGATTCTTTTGGAACATGGAAGTGGTTATAGACATGCATCTTGGCATGGAGTGATGGGAAGATCTATTTCAGACTGGACCACAACAGGTTGGCTTTTTCTCCAAATGCTCTCGCTGGTGTACATCAAAGGAGGAGCATCTCCTTATTCAGCCTCTGACAAAACAACTTGCCCGAGAGGCACGCTGTTGTTAGACAGATAAGGAGCCTCTCCTAGAAGGGCAGTCTCTTCTGCATGGTGAGTGGGAAGCCTGCTGTATCTAGGACACATCCTTAAAATAAAATTCAGTGGTCACCAAGTGACTCAGTGCAAGAGCCTGCATTCTCCATGAGAGGATGGTTGCTAAGAATGGCAGGCACCACCCACAGATGGCCTGGATACCAGTTGCATCAACAGATGCACATACAACACAGCGCTTTCCTCTGAAGCACCCAGCCAAGCTCACATCGAGTTCTCCACTGTGTACATTAAAACCAAAATAAATAATCCAGGGAAATCTGCATATGTCAGTGTGTTTAGGGCCCAAGATAAATCAGGCATTGGGCCCAAGAGGAACATAAGACATTTGGCCACACTTTCCTTCTCGTAAGCATTAGATCACTTTCCAGTTTTAAAATATATAAGGATACGCAGTGCCCAGAACGCCAATGCTGGTCTCTGTTTGCCTCATGGTTTCAGAGTCTGAGTCCATTTCCTTGGCTAATTTCATGTCCTATAGATGTCCCAGCTCCATCAGGTTGGCCTTCTCATTATAAACAACCACTTTGTTCTTGTCACTCATGTTTATTTTCTTCTCAGGTGTCTACTCATGCTTGCCACATCTCTAAAGATGTTTGTATGTTTCTCCTTCATTTGAAAGATATATCTACCTTAAGGTACAGTTGGGGATGGCTTGGTCAGCCCTCTACTGCTCCTCTTTTCTCTTCTCCAATTATGGAAATGAGGGGGAAGGGGACCACCAGCCCACCTATCTACTAGGATGGTTTATCAGGAGTTCTATTTCTATAGAGCACTTGAACTCAATAGAAATGATGATGAACAAGACCTAGACTGAAAGTCAAGTCTCTCTGGGACTAAAAGTTTGACCTTTCCAATGAATGGGGACTGAAAATCAGCCCCATTAAAGAGAAGATTTATGCCCCATAAGGGCATGAGAACTACTCAAAGGAAAGAATTCAATGACATGATTCTCCTTCAGAAAATTTTCTCAATATTGATGGCAGAGAGAACTTTGTTCAAGTTCTTAACTTAATCATCTTGGCAAAATCCTTTTGGTCATATGTGTTAGTTTTCCATCACTGTAACAAAAGACCTGGGATGATTAATTTAGAAAGAAAAAAGTTTTATTTTGGTTCATGGTTTTAGTGGTCTGAATCCATGGTTGGATTGGACCACTGCTTTTTGGGTACCAGATGTGAATAACAGAATAGAGCAAAACTTCTCATTGCAAGAGTAACAAGGGAGGGGCTAGGGAGATGGCTCAGTAGACTAAGCGCTTGCCTGGCAAGCACAAGGACCTGAGTTCAATCCCTGGCTCCATAAAAAAAAAAAAAAAAAAGCCAACAACAACAAAGTCACAACATTAAAGAAAGACAAGGTTTGTCTCCAGTGTTAGTTTTTAAACTGTGAGTTATTTCAGGGAAGAAAAATGAAAAGATGTTGTACAGCATATATAAAGCTGGTTCTGTTTATTAGTAGTATACCTGTATTCACTTTGTAATAATCTATCAGCTTTATATGAATATTTATCTAAAAAAATGCATGCATGCTATATGTTAATAAATATTTTAATTATTAAAATGCATTTGAAAATCTAAAAAAAAAAAAAAGAGTAGCAAGGGGGTCCAAGGCTCCTGTAATCCTGCTAGCAGACACACTGGCAATGATCCAATTTTCTTCTATTAGGTTCTTTTAAATGTTCCAGTATCCCCCAAATAGTGCTGCCCTGGGTCCAAGCTGGGTCTTTAGGAGACATTCCACAATTCAAACCATTGCACTAGGTGAGGTAGTGTATTCACAGGCTCTGGAGATGGGGGTCTGGACCTCCGAGGCAGGCCATGGGCTGGCTGGCTGCCACAGGAGGTGAAGCACACGTGGTGAGAAGTGCTGTGGAAGGGAGAACTATGTGCAGCTTTCACTTTGAGACGAAACTAAAGAAATGGAAAAGATCTAAATTTTGAAAAAGGTGGTGCATCAGTAGAGATGCTCTGTGTTTCTAACCATGGGATCTCATAGTTTCAAATTTTCTTTAATCAGAGTATAAGCTTCAAAGGGACATAAACCATGCCTGTCATTTTCTGTTTATTGTGACTCTGTTTGGCTCACACGAGGTGTTGTGGTTTATATCTAGATGTCTCCAAGAGCTACACAAACTCATGGGTGGGGCTATTGGAAAGTGCCTGAATTATGAGGGCTTCTCGTTGGCTTGCTGTTAAAAGGCAGGGTTCTTCAGAAGAGGCAGGTCCCTGGACATGATTTGGAAAAGTTCATCTCTCTACCTAGCTCCTCCCTTACTCCTGCCTCCTTCCACTGTAAGCTGAGCAGCTTATCCTTCCCCTTACTCCTCGGCCTTGATGGTTTTTCTTGGGGGCTGATTGACCATGAACTAAAATGTGAACCAAAATTAACCTCTCCTCCTTTAAGGTGTGTAGGTTGGATATTTTGCCTGAGAGTCAAAGAAGGTGACTAAGACACAAGGCCACATAGTAGATGTTCAGCAGTATCTTACTGACCAGGGTGAGTGCTTGGCATCAGTAGGAAGTTGGATATCTGTTAATGGTGGTGCAGGAAGATTCTGCTTAGGAACGAGACACAGAGAAGTGGACAATCTTGAACATGACTTTACTGTCTTGGGTAGACTGGGATATGAGGCTGTGGTTCCAGGGGAAAATGCAGGCCTGTGTCCTCCTCATCATGGAATGACTAACTGCTGTTGAGTGTCACACATTATGTTAAGGCATCTGGGCCATCATTTTGTCCACATATGAGACACTGGAGCCAAAGCAACCAGAGGAGAACCAAGCCTCTGAGTGATGGAAAGAAAGGCAGGAGCCATAGATTGTATGGTCCAACCAGCCCTGCAAAGTGGCAGAGACGCAAGCCAATGTTTCTTGGACATTCCTACCACATTACTGAAGTCATAGGAATAAGCTCATCTTGGAGAATTGGGGCCAAGGGAAGGGGAAAGAGGAATGGAAATCATGCTGTTTCACCAAATCTCAGATTTAGATAGGACAAATACATATCTGTTTATCCTATACATTTACCTTTGAAAGCACTGAAAAAGGCTAAGTGAAAGAGGGAGAGTGAAAATTTGACAGTAAGTGGAGTTTTGTTTTGGTTTATGAGTTAAATGTATTGACATTCTAAAGAGAGAAGTCTGTAACAAAGATTAAAGAGGTAGATGTAGGTCAGATCTACTATATGCACTTTCACACTCTTTGTCTCCCCTCTCTCTTGCTTTCATACACACACACACACACACACACACACACACACACACACACACA
>NW_004524712.1:3323188-3333147 GCF_000260255.1 Octodon degus
AGAGAGAGAGAGAGAGAGAGAGAGAGAGAGAGAGAGAGAGAGTCACCAAGTGTGACGGCAAGACAAAAGGGCTAGCAGAAAATAATCAAATTGGCCTCTAATTTTTTTCAGAAGAGTAATTCATACACATTTAAGCCAGACTAGCAAGCAAGAGTTTGTCATGATTTCTGCCTCTCTGAGGTCTCTCAAACAGCTTTTCTGATATACTGTTTTTATATAAATTCTGCAGTGACTTTTCCCTGAGGTGTTAGTTGTTTGGGTTTTTCTCTGCCTGCCACAGGCTTATTTATGTTGTCCTGATGTAGATCTTTTCCCCTTTCCTTCTTTGCTGAGGTTGGGTTTCACAGGGCAATCTGCTGAGTGGCATATCAACAAGAGGCACGTCCGCCAGCAATGAGTGTGTGTGTGTGTGTGTAGGTTTGCAAGTGCATGCACACATGTATAAATGCAAAGATGTGCTTGTGTGTGCACACGCATGTGTGTGAGGATTTATCAACATGTACATAGAGACCCTTGTGCAAGTACGTTCATGCACGTGCCTGCGTGCTGCACAGCCTAACCTGCCTTGCAGAGCCGTGTCTCTCATATCCCACGCAGCTCCTTGAGGCTTCTAAATGCAATGGCCCTTGAGTACCAAGGCTTCAGCGTAGGCACCGGAAGACACAGACTCAGCCACGGTCTGGACCCAAATCAGCATCAGAGAGGAATTCTGGAGAGGTCCTCGCAGGCCTCCCAGAAGAAAAAAATAATGTCTGCTTCAGACTTGACATTTCATTTTATGGTCATACTAGAGTTAAGTTCAGACTTATTTTGTGCTATTATAGCGGATTGATTATTTATCATTTCAATGGAGAATTTATTGATTTACTTAATATTTATTGCAGATAACATGAAAGATCCATAATGACAAATATTCTGGAGGCTCAGGGATGCTCCATTATGCTCTGCTTCTCTCCTGTGCTATTGCCCCCCCGCCCGGCCGAGCAGAGAGCAGCGTGCAGCTCTGCCCGTTCGCGATGGAGGCCAGCTGGTCTTCCCAGCACTTCCATGGTGGCCTGATTCACGTGCTGTCTGTCAGCCTAGAAGAGCCCTGAAACTTGTCTCCTTAAATCCCACAGGCAGTTCATTTAAGGGGCAATCAGGTACTGAGCACGGCCCCAGTATCATCGTGTTGGTAGGTGGCCTGCCCTACCTGTCCTTGAGCAGCTCCATCTGAAAGTTTCCCGTCATTCAAGGCCCACATTCTTCTCCCAGATTCTTATTTACTATCAAAAAAAAACCTTTTAGATCATGGGAACAAACAAACAAATGAAAAAGCTATCTGAACCACATTATGTAGAAGACCCCTCTTGCCTTCCATTTCAATGGCGATCCTAAGCTGCAGTTAATGCAGATGTATTACTTGTACCTTAAATCAGCTAAAGTAGAGAGGTTGATAAAAACACGTTGGTTGGTCTTCTCTTACCAGTCCCCGTGTGCGATGACATGAGGACCCGAGGACCATGTGTGTCTGGGCTGGAACATGCAGGCCCGGCATTGGCATATGCCTGTCCGTGTGACCTTTCCAACGCAGTGGTCTGAAGCGTGGATTAGGGGAGGGGGCCAGCAGAGTATTGCGGTAATGGAGGACGTGGAAAAGTGAAAAGCCAGTTGCTTTAACCCCTAAAGAAAGCATTTCTCTAGCAAATAGCAATAGCTTTGAAAGCAATTGACAGAAAGCTGGCTTAATCCTTGTTCTGGAGATACTTAAAGCTGCCCGCAGTTTTTAATTAATACACTGGGCTCCTGAACAAAGGGGAAGAGGTTGGAAAGAATTAATAGATTTACTTACCCAAGCCCAGGAAAGCGCTCTGGAAGAAATGTCCTGGCTGCCTGTAGCCTGCATCTGCACTGGCCCTCTGTGCCCTGTGTAGCAAGGCTCCAGGGAGACTTAGATGGACCCCAGAGGAAGGACAATTCATCCCACAGTTGGGTGGGCCTGGGAGACATCTCAAAATATCTTATTCCACTCCACCCAAATCCATTTCTGCTTATACCGTGCTTTCCTTACCTCATACACATAGTTGTCCCTAGGTCCCCGAATGGAATTGGCTCTAGGACCCCCACAGATACCCAAATCTGAAGAGTTTCAAGTCCCCTACATAAATAGGGGTAGTATTTACATCTAATCTATTCTTCATCACCTCTAGATTACTTATAATTCCTAATATGAAATAGTTACTACTTTGTATTTTTTTGGGAATGATGACCAAAAAACAGTCTATACATTCGGTGCAGGCACCATTATCTAACCAGAACTCTCAGCTATGTGCTTCAACAAAGCGTAAAATACAGGTGATACATAACCTCACAATGCTTCTCACTAGAGAGAGCTATGCATTCAGGGCAGATATTCTGGACAGCGTCCTGGGATTTTGCTATTGGTATCCATTCTAATTGTGTCTGCTCTGAGTGGTCAGTGCCATTGATACGCCAGTAATTAAATATTTGAATATTACCCTGGAAGCATGAATGAGGTAATTATAACAATACATGCAAAATATAAAAAGTCAATGAAGAAATGGATATGGAACTAAGGGACCATAGTTTCACTTAGCAATACATGCCAAGGGCCACTCTTTGGGTCCTCAGGATTGTCTTCTGTTGTCAAGTGTTATAGACACCTACCTGCTCCAAGTCCAAGCTTTCCAGCCTCTGTCAGCCTATCAGCTTTAGTTGCTCGTGACCCAACTTATTCATTCATTCTTTCTACCCATGAGCATTTGTTGAAATTATTCATTCATTCATTCATTCATTCATTCATTCATTCATTCATTCAAATTCTACCCATGAGTACTTGCTGAAGGTCAGTCATTGTGCTGAGCCCAGGAACTCAGGGCCTCCCTACTCCCTTCCTAGATGCCTCCTGGACTCTTCCAGAGACTGGGCACGGCTCTGTTCCTCACTCTTTTCTGTGGCAGGAGCTTTCTCTTTCAGTTAAGGAATCTGATGTCAGAGCCATTCCATCTGACAAAATCTCTCCTCGTCTGAAACTCCCTGTCTCCTCGTATCTTCATCAGGCCATTTCCACATGTCTCAGTATTTTAATGGCATATGGTTCCAAGGGGGAAATCTCTAAATGAGAGAAAATTAGCAACTGTGCTTATTGGGCTAAAGAAAGCGACCGGAGGGGAAGTTTTCTTTAAAAATACCCACAAGAAGCAGCAGCCCAAGGAGATGTGACTGCAATAAAAATGATGATTTTTTTGTTAGGGATGGAAGTGGGGGTGGATTGTCAACTGCATTTTCTTTCCCCCGGAATGCGTCACAGTCATTAATTTGTTTAATTTATTTTTTGCCTCTTCCCTAGTGAAGCAGCCCAATCCACTGTCGGCTTACCCATCAGAACAAATTATACTTTGGAAATATCTGAGTGCTTCAATTTTCCACTAAATATAATAAGAGACCACAAAGTGCTGCTCTGGTCAGATGACGTCTCGCCAAGGATCTACAAGCACTTTTCACAGTTGCTGCCAGGCAGTTTCTAGTTGTCACCCTTGTTGACTCAGGGACTGGAAAACAGGCCCAGGGCCGCTGGCCCTGTATTAATGTGCATGCATGTGTGTGCCTCTTGGGCAGGGACCTTCACCATTCCTCGTGTGTCCGTGGTCTGATGGTGCAGCACAGCTCCCAAGTCTTCATCGTGGAAGTCACAGCAGCTGCCTCTGTGGTCCCTTTTCCATCACGCTTCAGCTAACCCCACCATGCTGGTCAAGCCCATGGCTGTGGCCACAAAGGATTAACAGAGCTCACTGCTATGAGGCAGACAGACCTCGCTCATGCTTCATGGAAGCTAGCCTTCCAACTTCCACCCTCTGCTGCTCATTGCAAGACTGGAAGGCTCGTTTTTCTTCTTCCGACTGTCCTGCTGATCCCCTCGAAACATCCATTGCTCAGGTCGTGAAAATTGCTCACCACTGCAAATCCATCTGTCCTGAGGAACACGGCTAATTGATGATTACATTTCATTTGCAGGATGTTATCTTACTTGCGCAGATTGGAAATTGAAATGTCCAGGGGTTACGCATATGGTATATATGGCTCTTTCAAGTCAGAGATTAATTGCCAAGTATTAATATTTAATTTCTTTATTGCAAATGCTTGTCAAAGGTTGCCAGGGGGTGGTGAGAACTCAGACCTATCTTACCTGATATTCTGCTTACTTGAGAGTAGAGCCTCTAGCCCTGTCAGCTTGCAATTTCTGAGTTTAAAGAAGAACATAGGCTGCAAAGAAAGGCAGGACTGTGGCAAACTAGTGTGTGCTTGGATGGAAGAAGTTCTAGAAAGCTTGAGGCACAGTTGGCCCTGTTGTATGTCATGTTGCCCATTGAGTCAGTGCTAACTTCTTCCTAGATGAGAGAGAAGTCTGAGGCCAAGTCATCGTAACCCTGCTCATGTAGACAGGCAGGAGTAAGTGGAGGACCACTTGTTGGTATCAGGAGACCTAGATGTGCAGAGACCTGGTTTTGGTACCAGCATTATCAATCACTAGCAAATCATCCCAAGGAACTTTGGCTTCCCACTCTGTAAAATGGGCAGTGTACCATTTATCCCAAGGGCTGCAGACTCTTTCAGTAGTACTACTGATCAATTTTGTGCCACTATACAGTTCCCAGAGGACAGTGAAGAATGGGGGTCCCCTGTAGTCTTAAGAGTGTTGTGATTTCTTGTGACCTTATGTGGTTTGACACTTTGACTTTCTGGAACATCTCCAAGGATTGTTTCAACAAGAGTTAAAAGAGATGATGTGTGTTGAGCAGAATGCCTGGCACTCAAACACTGAATTTACCCCTTATAGTAGCTGCAGTCAAGAATTCTTAAAACAGCGAAACAAAGGGACATCTGGGAATGTGACTAGGAAAGAATAATTGTGGGATTGTAACCATTCATCAAGCGCAAAGACAGAATGCTAGAAACATGGGGATGTCCCTGGAGGAGCCCATATCCTAAATGAGTTTGTATGGGCTGGTTCTCCATGAAATATCTTCTATCTGATTTGGGGAAGCATATGTGCCGCTCCCTTCCATGTGTGCCCATGTCCCATTCTCTGGTTCTGGGGACTCCTCTCCCATTTGCCAGAGCAGGCAATGACATTAACAGGGACTTGGATTCAGGATCCTGCCACTGGGCAGCTGAGTATCAGGCACTGCCTCGTGACGTATCATGCAGCAGTGTGACATGTCATGGTATGGTAGGGCTTGCCTGTGACCTCACTCACAGCGCCCTGCTTGTGTGGAGCCTTCCTCACATAGTTCTTTGCTCTGTCATGTTAAGGTCTACCCACAAATGCATTCAGGTGCTCATATGATATTTCTGTGGCAAAGGGTGGGTACTATGATATGGGCAGCCATTCATACAATGAGAGCACATTTGTCACCTCCTTTTCCCTTCTCATCCTCCTGTCCCCTTGCTTTCTTCTTTGAGCCCCCATGTGACATTTAATCTTATGAGTCAATGTGACTGGAATAAAGATGTCTGGGCAAATTTATTCTTGGTACGTCTGAGGGGCAGTCTTTGGAGGAGATTTACATAGAGATCAGTGGGCGGAGGGGAAGAGGTCGCTCTGCATAGTGTGCGGACCCTCATCCAATCAGCTGCATGAGTGACGAGGACAAAAGTGCTAACCTCTTTTTCCTTCTCCCAAGTAACGGGGGGTCTCCTCCTATCTGATGGCTTTGTCTTTCTCTACTTTTAAACTGAAACTGGAACCTCACACTTCTTGAGGTCTAGAACTGTACCGTCGGCAGCTGTCTTGGGTCTCCAGCTTGCCAACTGCAAATTTTGTAACTTTTCAATCTCTGTAGTCACACAAGCCAATTCCTTGAGACAATCTCTATCTATCTATCTATCTATCTATCTATCTATCTATCTATCTATCTATCTATCTGATCATCATCATCATCATCATCACCCATCCATTTGTCCATCATATACACAAACACATACATCTTACTGCTTCTGTTTTCCTGGAGAACCCTGGCTAAGCCACCTATGAATATTAGTTTTTATCAGAGTTTTATCTTAGAATTTTTTTCTTCTCGTTCTGCATGCTGTACTATGATAATCTCACTTGCTGCCATGGCTCCAAACTTACCTCACAAAACCCCTAAACTTTCCCATTGGCCCAGAGCACCCAGCTGCAATCCCACACCATCAATGGTCATGTTCCTGCTCCACACCACGTGTCTCAGAGGTCTCCCACACGCAGTCTGTCCAAGGAAAGCAGCAGCACTCCCTACCCACACCTGCTTCTTCTTCAGGCCCAGAGGAGATTTTCCTTTCCTCCCTTTAGTCACTCAACCCAAAGACCAAGTCCCACCAGTGCTCAAGGACTGGTGACATCACCACTCTGACTTCTTTCTCTCATGTCTAAACCCTTCCCTTAGGTCCACTAGCATGACTGTACGTCATTCTTCACCATCTCTTGTGTTTATTGCTTGTATTTATTAGGCTTGTCTTTCTGTGCTAGATTCTGTGTTCCTTCTGGACAAGAATCCTGACTGATCCATTTTTGTTTTAATTTTTCAGTTGCCAGTCATGCACTTTCAGATGTTTAATAAATGACTGCTGCTGAATGAATGACTTGATGAACGAATGACTTCCACCGGAAGTCTGTGGGGTGCTGGGAGGAAGGCAGAGTAATGAGCAAACCTCGGCCTCACTCAAGGGAGACAAGCAACAGAGAAGTTAATTTGTTTGTCAGAAATAAATAAAAGGCAACCTCTCCTTGATTAAATTTGAAATGAGAAAAACAGAAACTAGCAGTTATCTTAAGAGCAGGAGAGCTAACATACTAAGCACCCCCTGTGGACTACAAAATCTCTGTTACAAAAGGGTTTTGTTTGTTTACTATTTTTGTTTTTGTTTGCCACTTTCAGAAATCCAGCCAAGGACCATGAGGTAACCCCAATCTTTCTAAAGGGGCCCTAGGGTATATTTAAAGTTTTCTAACACTGGCTGCCTGGTCATCATCTATCTGAAGGCTTTGGTTCAAAGGGCCAACATTGAGCAAAAGTTCTGAAGCTCAATTAATCTAACTCATCAAGATGGATTTGATTTGAAATGTGATTCCAGGCAGCAGCTAAACAGTCCAGGCCAGACTGCCGAGACGAGCCGGCCACTGGCAGGAAACAGCCCAGCCCAGCCCAGCCCAGCCCAGCCCAGCCCACAAAACGTGAGCAAAAATCTGACAAGGAAGCTACAAGCTCAAGCTGCATGGACTCTACTTGTGAATTACTCCAAAGGCTGCCCCTCTTCTCTTTTTCATCTTCTTGTCAATGTATTTTTCCTGAATTGTTTGGAGAAGTCTAGACAAATGAAATACGTTTCTATAGACCGAATTGCTGATAAGGTTGATAAAATAATGGAGAGGAGAGGAACAGCTGTAGAAAGAGCTAGCCTTTGAATGTTTAGTTTTCCAAAATAAATACAAAGTGCTAGTCTTTTCCCTTAGCACCCTTCACTGAATGAAAACAGGCATGTGCACGCACACAATGTCTCTGAAAGTTTGGAAGCACTGCTGCTTGCCAATGGGCCCATTAAAAGCAGATAAATCAATTGGAAATGCATAAAAAGGTCTCATTTATCATAAGAGACATTGGACAGAGTTTTGAGTTTTACATACATTTACCTTAGAAATCTGTCTATCTGGGCAACATTTCTGCGCAAAGTACATTGCAATGAACCATCCTTTCTACTCGAATCTATAGGCAAAACTAGTAAATTCAAACCTCAAAGACAAAATGTGATGAACGTAAGTAATCAGATTATTGATTAGGCATGTTGCCAGCACCTTCTCTTGAATAACATTTCCACAACCCTGGGAGGCGGAGACTTCCGCTCACGAAACATGTTTCTTATGCCTTCAGCCAATGTAAATTCCCCCCAAAACTACAAACTATATGTGTTGTTGGCAACATATGAGGGTGACTATGGCAATGCTCCTGGGGTGAATGGCTTTCCTTGCTGCAGTAAGGACATACTTCTAATGCTAAATACTTGCACATATGCCATCTCTCACATGTAATTGGGCGTAATGGAAAAGACATGTGTATGAGTATCTGATTAAGCGGGCACATGTGAAAAACAAGAGAGCCACTCAACTGGGTCCACACTGTACTGAAAGTTCCCTCAGGAATGGTCCTAGCTGAAGCAGTTTTGCATTCTCAGTCTCCACTGTGGAGTCCAAGGAGGAGAGAATGCCATTTGTGCCAAGGGCCTGGCATAGTCATTTCTTTATACAGACAAATACTGAACAGTTAAATTTGTACTAAAACTTGCATTTAGAACAACGAAACTCAGCCAAGGAGTTAGATTCCAGACAGATTCAAAGTTTGGGGCAAAACTCCCTGGTTGGCATGATCATAAAGAGGATTATTGATTACAGTCAGTATGGTCAGATTGGGATCTCATGTCCAATATCTATGGGGTGCAGGTTGGGCATTTTGTGTGCAGCACCACCTTTTCCCAAACAGGTATTTTCCAACTCATCTATGTATAGTTGTCCAATTTGACAGATCCTATTATTCTAGGCTAGCCAAACCCTTCTAGACAGCCATTCCTCACAAGAAGGACAAGTAAGAACCTAAGATCAGAAATTCCCCCAGAAGCTCTATGATGGCCTCACTCCAGCATTTCTGTACAAATGCCTAGGGGCACCATCAGCAACCTCATCCCTGAGGGCATGCCAACAGCTGCGTGACAAACTCCGGCAAATAAGAATTTATTAGAACAGAGTCAAATGACAGACTCAGAATTAAGGCTACACAGATGAGGAAGACCCTGAGCTTCTGTAGAGATGTTGACTTTTATCAAGGTCAACACTGAGATTTATTGACTGAAGAAGTAAATATTGATAGAGGCTCAGGAGGTCAATATTTGCCCCAAGGCAAGTAAATCTTCTTGGTGACCCCCCAAATTGAAATCTGTACACAGTAGACTCAGTTCCAATGTGAATTAGCTGTGACACAGTCTAAGATCACACTTCATTAGCTCCTCTAGGGCATCGGTTAGCAGCATTAGTACAAGCATTGCATGTGCAGAGTACTTTCCAAACACTTATTAAAGTGCACCGTCCTCTGCCAGATGCATGGAAGTGTTGCTTTCCCAACTAACAGATGGGTCACTGGGGGAAAGAAAAGGTTAAGTAATTTTACCTAGACTGTGTGAAAAACAGCACTGGGACAAAAAGATGGAGATAAATAAGGGTGAGCAGGGAGCTCTGGGAGAACTAACAAGTGTCTACAAGACAGGGCTTTAATTAAAGTTCCTGGTAAAATTATAAGTCCACTTGATTGGGTTACTTCAATTTAGTTAATTTATTTCCCACTGTTGACAAGTCTGCTTGGGCTGGTCAACAGTATTGCTTATTTACAGGGATACTGTTGGGTGTCTGCACATCACAAGCTTTAGCTTTGGATACTGGTTGTCAACTGTTAAGAGGAAACGAGTATATTAGTGGTCACCAGGAGAGAAAAGGCTCATAGTTGATTGTGCTGTCTGCATGATAGTTATCATCAAATTCCAATTCTCAGCAATTCCTTGGCTTTCATTCTGGGGTCGCTGGATGATGGTAGAGGAACACATAAAATATATTCAAGTCATTTCCATTTGAATATATGGATCCAATTATCCTTTCTTTTGTAATATCTCAAAACTGAATTTTAAATATTATAAAGTTTTGGTTATCTTTGCTAATGGAGAGGACAGAGCCATGGATAATCAAAACATCAGCCAACTCGATGATCTTATTTCCTTCTGACTATGGAATGCATTATTTCTCTGTGCATCATGCTGGCCTCATTATGTTTTTCTATGGATATTTAACATTAAGATATAATGAGCAATTCTCAAGCATCAGCAAATGATAGCCAGAGAGAGAGAGAGAGAGAGAGAGAGAGAGAGAGAGAGAGAGAGAGAGA
>NW_004524712.1:3333607-3391932 GCF_000260255.1 Octodon degus
CTTGATGTGTGCTTTGTGTAACCCACACACTGGTATTGTACTGAGCTCAACTTTCAGAATTTACTTTTGTCTGCTTTAAATCTGATGAAGGGAAGGAGTAGAGTCTTATTAGCATGACCATTCTGGTTCACTTACAAAGGAAACAGTTTGACTTGAAGAGACATAAACAGAAAGCTGATGTGAGGATTTGAAAACCGAATTTGGAAGTGCTGACCCCCAGGTGCTTAGGTCCCACCTTGTTTTATCCCACAATAGGATGCTGGCATTGCAGTTGTTGCCCAGGAAGTGAGTGATGCCGGTATGATTTGATACAGTTACGGAAGTGTAATTGGACTGACAATATGGTACCGACAAATGAAAGTGTTTACAGGGTTTAATATTTAATAATGTAAAATGAAAAAGTCGGCAAAAGCAGGCTAGAAATGAAAAGATCTGTATCAAGTCAGATTTCTGCTGATTGTCAGAGCAACGCAGGTCTCCTGGGGACCTGAATAAGCGCAGCGCTGTTCTGCAGAAACTGTTACCTTGGGTGTATTGATTGTGAGTGCACCTCTCAAACTGTCAGTTTCTCCCTCCTGTCTTTACTTAATTTTTTTATTTTCTACATCATGGCATCCTCCTAAGCCTTTGCAGACTGCCTCCCCAGGTCAGAAAGTTGTGCTGTGCTCAGGAGGAGACCCCGAGGCCTGCCTGATGCACCAGCTGTTTGGAGTGCCTTTCCAGGGCACACGCTCGGGCTCCTTGCCCAGTGATGGGTACTGTGAGTCTGGAGACATCACAGGCTCTTCCCTTCATAAGCTTTGAGGAGATACCGACAAAAGCGCTCGGTGGCAGGCTACTTACCCTGCATATGCCTCAGTTTTCTCTCTTGTGAAGTGGGAATAATCCCTCCCTTACAGAATGGCCAGAAGGCAAAGTGAGATCATAAATCTAAAATGATCAGCATATTATCTGGAACTGAACAATCTTCAGTGAAGTATCAGCTACTGGTAGTAGAGAATGCTGAACATAAAAATCTGGGGATCAAGTTGGGGGAAGATAGCTCAACCACACAGCGCCCACCTGGCAAGCGCAAGATCCTGAATGAAACTCCCAGTACCAAAACAAAAAAAGAAAGAAAGAAAAGAAAAGAAAATGAAAGAAAAGAAAGGAAGGAAGAAAGAAAAAAGAAAGAAAGAAAGAAAGAAGTCTGGGACTCAAGTAAGGCCAGGTTCTAGAACTGCAGAATACCTTGTCCCTAAACCCAGAAATCCATAATTCTTGATGGGGTAGACCACCTCTTCTCCCACTATCCCAACAGCCACCCAGGCAGCTGACAATATCTTTGCTCCCTTTTAAATTTTATTTTATTTTTTTGTGGCAAAACCAGACTTTATTTTGGAAAAGACAATTGAATTGGTTTTTGGTGGAGGGCACAGGCAAGAAGGGTACCTCTGGCAATAATGTCCCCCCAAGGGTGGGTCGAGGGCTAAGCTGAGCCTCAGGTGGGTCTCTTGTTCCCAATGCTCCCTTGCACAGGTGTCTCCCCACAGACTCTGGGGCAGCCTTGGGAAAGGTGTGGGCTGGGAGAGGCTGCGGTGGCCCATTCACTTGGGCAGGACATCAGAGGTCTCAGACACCAGCTTCCTATCGCGGGTCTCAATCTTCTTCACAACCACAGCAGCCTTGGTGTGGGTGAAGCCAGGGCTGGTGAGGCCTCAGTAGGGTGAGCTCACCATTCCTGAATGGCTCCTGGTGGTCTTCGTGTAGATGCTCAAGTTCTGCATCCAGCCTCCAGCCTCTTCTCCTCGCCCTCCAGCGGCTTGCAGTAGGTGGTGATCTCGCTGTCCAGGGCCAGAGCGATGTGCACGAGCTCCTGGTACTCGTGCAGCTGCTGGGCCACGTCCTGCTTGGCCTCCTGCAGGGCAGCCTCCAGCTGGGCCGGCTTGGCATTGGCGTCTCTAATGGCCATCTCCCTGTGCTGCTCAGCATTAGTGATGGCAGCCTTCAGGGGTGCTCTTTGACCTTTGAGGGCCTCGGTTTCCTCCTGCTGGTGGCTGATGCTGCAGTTTATCTCAGAGATCTCAGACTTTGTGCAGCGGAGGTCATCCCTGTGCTTCTCAGCCAGAGTCTGAAGCTCTTCATATTGACCTGGTACATGCTCTTGGCCTTGGCCCGGATGCAGTTGGTAATCTCTTCCTGGGCCCTGACCTCAGCGATGATGCCATCCAGGCCCAGGGAGCAGCTGTTGTCCGTGGACAGCACCACAGACGTGTCTAAGATCTGAGACTGCAGCTCACGGATCTCCTCTTCATACAGTTGCCTGAGCAAGTTGATCTCATCAGTCAGCCTTTGCAAGTGTGACTCGAGCTCCACCTTGCTCATGTAAGCTTCATCCACATCCTTCTTGATGAGGACAGATTCATTCTCCATCTCTGTACTCCTCTTGTTGATCTCACCTTCACAGTCATTCTTGAAGTCCTCCAGCAGCCCCTGCATGTTGCCAAGCTCCGCCTCCAGCTTCAGTTTCTCCTGACCCAGTGAGTGCAGCTGCCCCTGCAGGTTGTTGAGGTAGCTTTTGAGCATGTGTCCATGTTGCTCCAGGACACTTCTGCCACTGCAGGAGGCTCCACTTGGTCTCCAGCATCTTATTCTGCTGCTCCAGAAACCTAACCTTGTCTATGAAGGAGGCGAACTTGTTGAGGTTCTTGATCTGCTCCTTCTCCTGCATCCACATGGCCCGGATGTTGGGGTCCACCTCCAGCTTCAGAAGGTTCAGCAGGCTCTGGTTCACCTGGACAGCCATGATGCTTGCCACACCACCAGCTCTGTTATTGCCACCCAGCCCCAGGCCACTCCAGAAGCTGCTGCTGCTGCCCATTTGGAGAAGTGGGAGGAGATGACATGGGAAGCAGGCCTGCTGGTATAGGAGAGGCTGCTGAAGGCCCGGGGGTGGAGGTGGACACCTTGTAGGACTTCTGGGTCACTCTTATGGACATGGTAGAGACTGGTGTGGACGCAGGCGAACTGAAGATGGAGATTTGAGAAGGAGCCTGGCAGCCACTTCTAGAAGGTCTGAATTTTATTTTAAATGGACAGATACCAATGGAATGTACTCATTGGATGCAATGTAATACTTTGACATAATAAAAGGTAAGAAAAGACAGTGAAATTTTCTCTGACCTGAGTCCACTGTTGGTCCAACCCAGCAGCAGAGTGAGCACCCAGTTGCCTTTAAGTTCTGGAGAAAGCCTGGGCTCTATCTAGTCCAGCCCTCTGTGTGTGTCAAATGATCCCATCTTCACTAGGATTTCCTCAACAATTTTGCTTTGCCCTGTTCTCTTGGGAGTTATAGCTTTACCTGCCCCTCAAGCCTTCACAAGTAAGAGGTCAAAATAAGGTCAAAGTCAAAAGACTACTTCACAAGGAGAAGGTCTACCCCTGGCCTCCGATTGTAGCCTTCCTCTTCAGGAGCCATTTTTCAATTATCACAATGATGACAAAACCCTTCTTCTATTTGGAAACCCTTCCCATCATGTTTGATCGTCATGGCAACTTTGTGAAATGCTGTCTTTAGACATGTTACATCCACCCAAGCAATGAGGAGCAAGGCCTGGAGAAGAACCAGGATTCAGCCAGGATCACAAACATACAAATGAGAAAATATCTACTTCAGCCCATGTCTTTGGAGGCCAAATGTTGACCTCTTTTCATGTATTGCATAGCAAATGAAAACGACAATTGTTCTCAACTAGGGATGATATGGCCCCAAGCCCTGTGTGGGGTCATCTTTGTTCATCACAGCTGTGGATGGCTCTGGAGCTATGGGAAACCAATGTATATAGGCCACAGATACTGCTGAGCCCACTGTAGTCACAAGACCACCCTTCATGGTGAAGCAGTGTGCTGCAGAAATTCCTTCCTAGGCTTATCATGAGAGGACAAACGGGAGAACCCCGTCACCCAGTCCTATTTCCCTGTCTCTCCTACCAGGCCCACCTGCCTCCCCCCAAGACACATCAAAGGCCTTTGCAAAGGAATTTGGGCTACTCTCAAGGAAGTTAATAGCTAAATGTAGAGTTGTCGTATTTTTGTAAAGCGGCTGGTAAAGTTATTTTCATTTCGCTTTTTAAATTAGTTTGGGAGTTGGTGTTCTTCTTTACATAATTACAAGCTGACAAACATGCTTCTGTATTTTTTTTAATTAACAGATATTTGTATTCAAGTTCTCCAAATTACAGACCGCAGCTTGCACATTACAGGACAGCTGCCGTGCTCCAGATGTGGGCAATAACCAGAACATGGTAATGGCAAATACGAAGGAAAGCCAGGGAGAAAAGCACAGGAAGGGGGAAAAGTTAACGCATCTGGGTAGAGTAGCACAATCTTAGTCAATGCATTTGAATTTTCTTATGGAGATGAATACCTTAGGTTCTCCCGAATTTTCTGCTCAATTTAAACATTTGGGATGAAGCCGTGTGGGTCATTCACTGCCTACCATCAAAGGCTCACCAGCGTCTTGTAAAAGCAGATTACAGATGAAATGGGGCACGTATAAATGTTAACAGTGCACCAGAGAAACTATTCAAATTGCTCCTGTTTACAAGCACCCTATTAAATGTGAGAAGCTATTTCTGCAGAAAGCAGCTCTAAGAGGGGGAAGCAGTAGTATTTATTTATTTGGCCCATTTATAAGGCTGCACCCCTTTTGGAGCCACTTAGCCTGGGAGTTGGCTCTCTGAGGAACCCTCGAGTCAGGGGCTGTATGAAAGAAGGACTTTACAATGGAGGGATGAAAATTCCAGTTCCAGGCCTGCCACAAGCCTTGCTTGTGTCACTAGGAAAGGACTGCCCCTCTGTGAGACCTAGTCCCTTCACCTGTAGAGACAAGATGGTGTGATGGGGGATTGCTAGGGTCTTTCGGTTCTAAGCAGGTTCAGGTATGATTAAAAATGTTTCTGAAAAGCTCTTCAGCTTTTAAAGAAATAGACGTTGATCAAAAGACATAAAGTAATATTTTTAAATCTCTAAAAGTACCTGGTTAACGTTTGAGAGGGTCCAGAAAAATCATGGATAATACAAATATATTGTCATCTAAAGAAATGCAATTTTTGTTCCAATACCTAATACCTTTAATTTTACCTTTCTTCATGGAGTTATTGGATTGTTAATGAGTTTGCTGTTACTGTGATAGGCTTATTTTCTAGTATATGTAAGATGATAAACAAGCATAAAGCATCCCAAGCACAATCCTAGGTGCGGCCTGGTGAAGGATCCCAATTTAATTTAAGACACTGTTTTTATGAAAGCAATGATTTCTGGGCTCCAGATAGGCACTATGTCAGGAACTGTAGAAAGCTTTGCAAGTTGGGATCTTGATGAGGGTCATTTGCCTCCCAATGTGTACACGGCAATGGGAGCACAAACAAGTGGAAAGATGCTGAAATCTATACTCTTGCTTCTAGATACCCTTCCTTTCAGTGGCTTCAAGGGGTGCAGGTACTTTTAGGCTTTGACATATTAAACGTTGCTTTTAATTTTCCTTTCTTATCCAGCATGGTACATTTTGCCTTCCTTAGTATCCATTTATTGCCATCTCTCTCTAAGATGCAGATTCCTATTTAGTGGTTTTTGATGATTCATGTGTGGAGACAATTATCTACATTTCTAGTGACACAAACTCTAGAAAAAGAAACCCAAATAAACATGATGAAAGGGGCAATGTCTTAGAGGTTAAGCCATTAGAGGAAAATCATCAAGGTATGTGTCTGATTTCTGAATGAAGAGACTTTGCAGAAGTAGCTCATTCTGTGCCCCAGTTTTCACAGCTATAACCTCAGCATAATGATCTTTATCTACAAGACTGTAATCACTACAAATTGCTGAGGAATTCGCAGGCAATGACAGTCAGGTGTAAAAATGAAACATGTAGAAGTCAGCAGGAGCTGGACAGGATTTTATGCTCTGTGCTGGGTGCTGTCTGCTCAGACTGCCATTTGACCTTTGGCATCATTGAATCTCTTTCTTACGGAGTTCTTCAACCATAAAAATAAGATTGCATTGCCTTAACTCAGAAATCCTAGGAGGGGGATTTACAATAGTAAGAGCTCAGAAAGGAACCATGGAATTTTCAAAAAACACATCCTCAGTCTGATTCTCTGCTTAGAACTGGACCTAAAGTTTTATAAGAAAAAGCACTTATCATAAATCTATGCCCCTAACTGGAATGAATGGACATCACAAAAGTCCTTCCTGTCTTTTGTACAGCCCATTCTGTATAACTTGCAGCGAAATCTTGTTGCTTTATTTTAAAGGACTCCAGTGATTCACTTGCAATGACCTTCCAAAACCAGTATTCCTGTTCTGGGCAGCTTGGGCCGAATACATGGTACAGACAAGATGACCAGCAACTGAACTCAATAGGGTAAAAGCAATGTCTGAAAATTCAATCAGACTGGGACAGACAGATTAATAGTTATGAATTTACAAGGCTCTCTCTCCAGCTTATGGTTACAACTCATTGCTGCGGAACTGATATGGATACTACTCTGTTTTCTCTTGTTTGGAAAGTTGAGAACTCTAGCATGACATCTCAGTGCCTTTTCCCTGAAAAATATTACAAGCTATAATCAATTTGTACCTCTTCCCTAGAGTTTGTAACTGTGCAGAAAAGTCTGACAGAAAAGGACACATACTCCAGCATGCAGTGAGGGCTCCTAAGGATCACCGTAGAAGTTGCCCAGGTGTGTGGGCGGTAGACATTTGCTATTCCTTATAGCTCCTGTATGGTAGTAACCTTTCTTGTATGGAGGGGGAGGGGCACACAAGTCTTGCTGGGAAGACTTCTTCCCACTCTATGAAGCTACAAAATTCCAGGGCCTAGTTTTTCCTGCCTCTCTTGCAGCTACAGCCCAAGGCCACAATCTTGTGAGTCAGTGATGATCTGATCTTTTCCTAGAAATGGCTGTGTGAAGAAGAAAGCATAGGCAGAACATCCCTTCTAGCAAAGCCAGCAGTTGTGACAAGATTGATGGAGGGGTCAGCTGTGTTCACTGGCAAAAGCAGTCATTCTGATGATTGCTTGGGATATCATTTAGACTACCTTAGGGCCTGGTTCCACAGTTCTTCTAGAAAATTTGTGACCTGTCCAATATTCTTTCCGTTTATATCAGCAAGATGGCCCAGTGGTTTGACACTAAGGATTTGACTTCAGAGAGTCTCTTTATGTACATATATTGCACACACACACACACACACACACACACACACACACACACACACTTTTCCTTCCTGTCATAGATAATCTTCTTTCCCTACCTTGATCAATGTTACAGTACAGCTAGCTAAAACCATTAGTAGAGAAGTGAGTAAAGCCCCCTTTTCTTTTTCCTCCATTGTCCACATAAAAAGTGGCAGAAAAGAAGGACCAGTGTGCCACTTTGACTGAATTGATAGCCTTAAACTCCACTCACCCTTTCACTCAAGCAAGACCTGGCCTAAGTCAGTGGGAATTACAATTGTATAACTAAGGGAATGGCCAAGTATAGAGAGAGACTGGAGAACAATTTAGCATACTTATTCTACCACCAATTCTAAGCTTTGAAAAAAGAGGACAGAAATTGAATCCTGAGGCCAATCTGCATGAGTATGTTAGTCATGGGCTTCTGAGTAACAGGCCAGATGCCCCCTGGCATATAATTCTTCTAATTTTTTGGTAGAGGGTCCTTTTACAGATTCAGTGCCACCAAGCTTACCAGCCAAATTACCAAGTTCAACTCTACTCTGCCTATGTTAACTTAGCCTCAGGGGCCACTACTGAGTGACGCAGAGAGCAGACCATAGCACATATGCTTCTTTATACAAGGATGACATTTGGAGGAGTCAGGGATCAAGTCAGTGTGTGGACAGAGACAGCTGCTTTAGCATGCTGACTATCCTCACTGCTTTTTGGGTCATTGTCCAAAGCTTATGTCTAGATCTAGTTCTGTTGTAAATGATTACCATGGTGACCCTGAGAAAGTCAATTTATCTTTCTGGTCTCAGTTCAAATTCCTGATAACCAAGTTGCCTACATGTGTAGGGTATGGTAGGGTGGGTGGGTTCAGGAGGTAACTAATTCAAGTTCAGAGACCTCAGCTCTATCACAGATGAGCATCATGACTTTGAGCAAATAACTCCACCTCTATGTCTGTAGAACAAGGAAAATGATACCTTTTTATCATTTAAAAGAATTAAAGTAATGAAATATACAAAACGTGCATGACACTGTCCAAGAAGGAGGGACTCAATAAGTGTTTTATTTATTCATGCAACCTTCATTCTCTCGTCAGTTATTTACTAATACTACCATTGTGCCATGTTACCTAAAGTGTCCAGAACATAGCAGTCTGTAAGAGCAAATGCCCTTATGTCTAGATCCAGTGGTAACTTCTTATTTTTCCACTCTAGTAGAAGAGTGAGATTCATGTTCTGAGATTCTGGAGGCAAAGTAGGGCTCCTGATTGCTTTAGTCATCCTGTGAGTTCTTTGAGGAAGTGGAATGCATATGTGGAGTGGAATTAAGTTGCACGCATTATAAAACACTGCATATGTCACGTCCACACACACAGTGTTTTATGCTGAGCATTTCTACAGACTTGATCATCTCGTATTCCAAATGTTTGAGCCTTCTTCTGTTCTGTAGTACTCATCACCTTCTTTCCTTCCTATCTATATCTCACTGACTTTATTACCTTTGTACTATCCTAGAAGAATTTTTCAATATATTGCATGTCTTCAACTGAGTTGTAAGAATGTGGAAAATCCTGGAGGTCACCGTCATTGAACCTCTCTTCCAGTTCAGCAACCTCCTTTCTGCCATTTCTGGCACCTTGTTACCCAGTCTCCCCATAAAGATGGATGGCCTGGATGGCAGGCTGGCTGCTTAATAAGGCCAACTGCTCATTTTTAGGGAGCTTTCATTCTTGTGAGTTTCTTTCCCTACCTTCTTGTAACTTCATTCTAAATGTCTTTGCTGACCTCCTCACTGGATCAGACATCATATTCAGAACTAGAGATACAAAGAAGGCAGAGTCCTCACCCTCTAAGTAGCTGGCAGTCAAGTTGAGGCCTTTCAGTTTGTGACTTTGTCCTCTCAAACACATGGAGGAGTCAACAATTAGACCTGAGAACCATTTTGCAGTTCTCTTCTGTATTAGTGTTAAAGTACATCCTTGGGCCACTGAAGTGAGACTCACCTGGGATGTTCCTTCAACTACAATTTCCTGGGCTCCTCCTGGGATTAATGAATCAGACTCAACAGAACTAGTTATTGGAATCTCTGGGATCTGCAATTTAGGCAAGCACCTCAAATGACTCTCACGCACAGTAAAGCTGAAGAACCCTTAAATCCTGTGTTTTCCACTTAAATAATGCTAAATTCTTCTCTGCTCCTCACATTCCAAAATTTCTAGGCTTTTCATCTCTAAGCCCTCTGCAGTGCTCTACTTCATGCATGGGTCCTACCTAAGATGTCACTCTTGGACTGGAGCACACTCATTAGTGACGTGGTCACATCTGCACAGGGTTCTGTGGATGGCTGGCACCTTCCGCACGAGTGCACTGCTTTCTGTGCAAGAAGACAAACAGCACATGACTGGTAACCACTACACTGGCGGCTCAGGTTGGGACTGCAATACAAAGCCTTCAGTTAGGCCTCTGGAATATGCTAAGCAGAAGATCTGTTTATCAATTTCGAGAATGACTCATCACAAAAGAGAGACACATTTTGAAATTATGCTACCCTTGCTTTTTTCCAATGAGATATTTGTGCTCAGTGAGCTCAAGGTATCCACCATGGATGATTTTAAAGGAGTTAATGAGCCATCAAATTAATCTCTTCCAGACGTATTTTCGGGAGATCTATATAAGTACACCTGTCTACTGTTTTCAGAATCTACTTCCATTTATTCCTCCACTTTAAAAATATCTTTTCTAGACTTTCCTCTTTTCTAATATTTCCTGGCTATTGTTCACCTAGATTTGTTCCATTTATCTTCAAATTGTTTTGGTATTCTTGGTGATTAATTTCATTGAACCTAGTCACTGGATTTTTTCTTTTTTAATGTATTTGGTACAGGGTCTTACTGCATGGCTCAGACTTATAGTGATATTCCTGTTTTCAGCCTCCTCAGTGCTGGGATTACATGTGTGCACCACCATGTCCAGACTCAGTGACCAGTTCAGTGCACCCAGGGGTGGGGCCAGCATCTCATGTGGTGCCCAGGATCAAACCCTGGTCTCTGAGCTTGCCTAAGCAGGTGCTTAGTCCACTGAACTATCTTGCCATCCTCAATATCATTATCTACTAAATTATTGTATAAGTCATTAAATATTTTATTTGCAGTGTATCTCTTAATCTACACATCTATGACATACATACTCTTGTTATTCTATTTTATAGAAGACACAACTGATCTGGAGAGGTGACTGCGTGGTGAAGATGGCATTTAATCCTTGACCTGGGAGATGCTAAATGATCACTTCTCATAACCGCTTACCATCACATCCACATCTCAGGCTTTAGTTCTTCAAGCAAGCCTGTTCCCCCTCAACTATGGGATGCATGAGATAAAGGTACACAGAGAGAGGCCAAGAAGGCTTCCAACGGATGGCTATCATGCTGCCTTTCCAAGGAGCACTGTTCTTTTCATTGTCCATTCTTGGAAAGTAAAAATCTCTATGTTGTTGTTCCTAATAGTTTTTTCCTTTTTGCTTTTTCTGTTAGCTGCAGCTCACTCTGGGTCATTATGTCACCAGACACCTTTATTACAGGGGCCTGCTTCCTTTTTGTCTGCATCTTTCGCCAGATGTTGGCCTTTCAGCTTTCCGGTCTTCAGATACATGGGGGCTTCTCAAGCCTGCGCTCCTGGGAGAGGGGTCTGTGCAGCCATGTTGGTTTTCTTTCCCTCTGCATGGGGATCGTTTGTATGATACAGTTAAAGCAAGTTTATTTTGAGGCAGGATCTTGCCAAGTTACCCAGGCTGGCCTTGACTTTCCTCAGCCTCCTCAGAGCTGTGATTACAGGCATATGCCACCACACTCAGCACCAAGTTTTATTTTTGGAAACTTCCATATTGCTTGAGGCAGTTTTCTTGTTTATGGCCCATCTTTTTCATGACATTCTTTTCTGTGGATTTCAGTGAGTCTTAAGGCAAAGGATAGGAATCTGACCATGGCTTATGTCCAGTTGTCCACAAATTCCTAGGATTAGTATCCAGTCTCTTTAAGCTTCCTCATTCATTCATTCATTCATTCATTCATTCATTCATTCACTCACTTGTTTATTCCTGCATTCTTTCAACATAAGCTTATCAAATGTTGTTATATACCTGTCAACTTCACCAAGAAGTTTGTGCCTTGGTACAATGCCTGGCACACACCGGGTGTTCAATAAATATTTGTTGAAAAAGTGAAAATGAGTTAGACTTGAGCCTACAGTAGCAGAGTCTCTCATTGATTTCTTTTCTCCCAACTTCTGAGCCATCAGGCTGCCTGTAAGGCAATTAAAAATATGTCAAGAACCCTGTTCCTTGACTACAACTGATTCTTATGCCTGAATTACGCTCTGGCTTAGGAAAGAATGTCTGTGTTGTTTATGATGTGGTCAAAGAGAAATCATTTCCATTTCTTTTTTGTTTTTAATCTCCTTACTCAATTTCAATCCACAATGCTCCCCAACCCCTCTGGATTATGGCTTTCTGTGCTAGGACTTAGCTTCTCTTCGTGTCCTGTCTGCAGATAAATGTCTTCACCAACACTCACAGCCCCTCAAAAGTGACCCTAAGCAGCCCAGGAGATTGCTATTAGCACTTAGGGAAGTTGGATTTTTAAGCTACTTCAATCAATTATTATTCATTGCGTGTGAATTATGCATTACACAATTCTTCCAGCCCTGTCCCTAAGCCTCTTTTCCAACAGTTTCTTAGAAAGGCCATTGTGTATCTCTCTGCTGTCATTCATCCCCTCCCTATCTGGCGCCCTCTAGGATGAGTATGATTTTTATCTCCCCTCCCCCCAGTGCTATGGGTAGGATTCCGCCACTCCTATGTCTGTCATTTCTGTACCCAGTCTGTGTGCGTGCGTGCGTGCGTGTGTGTGTGTGTGTGTGTGTGTTGCCACTTCTCTTTTGCAACAATCACATTCCAAGGAAAAGCTTTTTGGTAACTTGGCTGCTTCACACAAGCTACCATTTCCTCTTCTAGTTCAAGTACTGGTTTTTTCTTTGTTTTTGTTTTTTGTTTTTTGTATTCTAGGGGAGGGTCTACAGGGTGTTCAGGGTCTCACTACTAGATTAGAGTCACAGTGATCCACCTGTGTACTGCCTCCCAAGAGCTGGGATTACGGGCACATGCTACCACGCCCAGGGGTCGGACCCCCGGCCCCTGCCTCGGCTTGCAGGTGCTTTAATCCACTGAGCTATTTGGCTGGCCCCAAGTACTGGTTGTGTTGCTTGGCTAAGAAATATTCTGGGCATCAAGGGTTTATCACTTGGAGCTGTCAGCAGTCTCAGGTTTTGGTGCTTCTCCTGCTTCTCCTCCCACCATCCACCCCAACCCACCCTACTTTCTGTCCACAGATTTAGCTAACTTCCACCCACCCCTGGAACTCTGCATCAGGGGGAAGTATTCCCTGAGAGCGGTCCCCATGCGCAGGCCTGGCACCCATCCCTACTCTCTGCATCCTCAGAGTAATGTGTACACATCTTCCCTTAGTTCCCATCTTTATCTAACTGCATTTTTTCTTACCTGGCATCCTTTCTAAATCCTGAGCTTCTGGCTACAGCAGGGTTGCTTGTCTGTTTGAAATTTTAGCAAACTTTCCAGTACGTACTAAGAAAACAAGAGCTTGCAAGGGGTAGGAAACATAAATTTCAAGGGAACGTATGGTGAATGCACAGTGCTCAAACAAATCTGACCTCCCCAAATATAGTCAATGCACAAACCCTCAGAAGAGCAGCAATTAAGGACATGGAGTTGGAATTCACCAGGAACAAAAGACTGGTCTGTACCCATCACTTATCACCTCTCAGACACTCTCTCTCTGCTCCATTGTCAGTGTCCCACAGACCACATCTGCCTTTGGACAGAGAGGGAAGAGAGGAATGAATAGAGATGAGAGTATGAATTTCGCTTTATTTATTTATTTTACATATAAATCAGCTAATCTGTTTAACATTCATATTAAAGTTGTAAGCACCTTTGCACACATTAAAATACAAACTAACACAAGTAATAGGCTTTAAGAACAACATTACAATAGCTATTAGCATAGAGCAGCTACCTTATCAACTTACAACACCCCTATAAAGTAATAACTGCATCCAGGACTGATGCGCAGGACATCATTGTCCGGGAGCACTGAAGCCTGACTCTCCCAGAGTCTAGGGAAAGGAGAGTGTGGCTGTTGCTTCACTGCCTCTGGGAGCAGCTGGGGGAGCAGGGCTGTCTAGGTTGGAGGAGACAGCAGCTCCTGCTTTCATTCTGTCTCTCACCTCCAAACCTGGGTACACTTTTAAATCTCACTTGAGGAAACTCAGTTTCCTGACCTGCAAAAAGGAAAGAAGGATATCTTCATTCTGGTATTTTTGTGAAGAATTAAATGATATCATGGCATGAGCAGTAGGTGTGCAGAAATGTAGTGTCTTTTTAAGACAGCCAGGTACTCTTCAGGAGGGGAAGAGCCGGACAGCAAGGACGCGTCAAGGGCAGCAGTAGCTGTGCACATCCAGGCATCTTTGCTGCACATGTGTTTGCTCAATCACTGGACATTTGTTGAGTGCTGGTGGAGATGACCGGATGCCAAAAAAAAAGCTAACCAAGTCTTTCCCCTGTATGGACCCCCAACTGAGTTGTGGAGACTGCATGCAAATAAGCTAGGCAGGACTGCACACGTGATGGAAAGAGTGTACACATCATGCTGAAGGAAAGGAAAGAACACGGTAACACCGACTGGAAAACAGGAAACAACTGAGGAAGAAGTGACCTTCCGGGGAGCCTTGAAGCGTGAGCCATATTTCAGTAAAGGAAGCAAAGACACAAGGCCACAGCACATCCAGAGAACATGGCAATTTGGGCGGCTGGCTTTGGAAAGCAAGGAGGGACGCAGAAGATGCCACTGGAAGAGTTGGCGCCAGCTGGGGCAGACCTGCAGTGTGCGGTGGGGGTGTCACCTGAGACTCAGCGCTATGCGGACTCTGTTCAAAGGAAAGGGCAGCCCTGCAGTGCTGAGGCAGCACGGCAATCGGGGCTTTTATCCCCTGGAGACGCAAGTCTTAATGAGTGGCAACAGGGAGAAATGATGGAGAAACAGCAAAGGACCCAATAAGATGCTACAATAGTTTGGGAGAAAACAAGGAGTGTGCGGGACAGTAGAAGAGAAAATAACGGGGCAGCACAGATGGAAATGCGCCAGGAGGAAAGAGTTATGTAGGTGCACAAGGTGGAGGGAGAGTCCAGTTTCGGAAGTGAGCACTGGACACTTAGCGACGTCCTTCGCCCAGGTTAGGCCTACAACCGGGGATGGTATCAGAAGCTTGGATTTCAGTGTTGGGATGAAAGTGACCCAAGGCTAAACGCTAAACAAATGATCTACAGTCATATATTCATTGCTGTTCTTAGTATTAGTCAGCAAAGTACCATAAGGAGTATAAACTTAGAAGTAACCTCGATTAAGTTAGGACAAGAAAAGTACCTTCTGGGGCTCAGTAGAAATTCCCAGCGTTTTAGCGATGAATGATGGTATCCTTCCATCGCTGTATAATCGGCTATTATCAATCCTACCTAAATTGCTACAAATGCTATCTTTCCACTATTAGCCTAAAATCTTTGATGCTGAGTTTTAAATATCTGATACCATGGGCCCCCTCTTAGGTCAGCCTGTTGCCCGGATGTCTGGGAAAGGGAGGAAAAGATGGCTACCCAAGCCACAGCCAAGCTTTCTTACTTTCACAAATTGTTTCTTCTTTAATTTTTTAAAAAATTTATTTATTTATTTATTTGGTACAGGGTCTCACTACGCAGCCCAGACTCATAGAGATCCTCCTGCTTCAGTCTTCCCAGCGCTGGGTTCACAGGTGTGCACCACCACGCCCAGTTTCCATGGCCAACTTGGTGCAGGGAGGGTACAGCATACGGTACCAGGGATTGAACCCTGGTCCTTGCACTTTCCAGGCAGGTACTTAGACCACCAAGTTATCTCTGTGGCTACAGAAACTGTTATACCTTATTTAGTCTTAGGTTTTAATCCAGGACCAAGACAAGGTGCTGATGTGCTACAGTGACACAGGACACATAGCAAGTGACATAACAACTTAGCGTAGCAAGTTTCCATAACAACTTCCAGAAGTCCTATGGAGGACATACTGTCTCACTGCCATTATTCTATAGGGCAATGCCCAAGGAGGTGCTGTGTGTGCTTTGGCTACAGAACTCCATGTGGAAGAGGGTTCAAAACCCTTGTAGGCACTGAGGAGGAGCCACGTACGCCCATCTGTGCCTCACTGACCGAGACTGCATCCTACCTCCCAACTCTGTGATGGAGAGGTAGTGATGCCCTTTCTTCCTCGGAAAGACATCTTCCTTTAATAGTATTATGCACCCTAAGTGTCATTTAATATGAGGAGGCCTCCAGCCACACATGCTCGGGGGTCTTTTTTCAGTGCTCCATCAGTTCACGGGACTCCAGGCATCCAGAGCCAGGGGCAGCCTCAAGTGCCACCTCAGAGGGTGACTCTCCTTCGGAGTGCCCCCCAGCCTTGTGCTCACAGGCGTCCAGTGGCAGTGCCTGCAGGCACCATCTGAGCTGCACTGTGCACTCCCTCGCCCAGGGACTCTGCCAGGGATGGCAGCCTTTAAACGCCTCATTAATATTCAAATATATTCAAGTCATTTCAATTTGAATTCTATGCATATTATCAGATAGAACAAAATGCAAATATATACAAATGCATCCATATGAAGAAATAAATAGGGGGAGCGCTGCATAATGGGATTATAACCAATCCTGGGGCTCGGCTCTCACCTTTAATTCCCAGAGCCTCGAGGCCCGGATTCCATCTTCAGGCTTCCACCTGGTCCTATTTAGCAATAACACAACCTTTCTGGACACAGGTTCTTCCAGGGCTGAACATTTTACAGATGTGTTTAAAGATGTGCTTAATGTACACTGATGGATTCTTTCCCTGGCCTCTTCTGGGAGAGATTCAGGGATTGTGGGTAAGGAGTGGGGATGGGCAGAGGGTCCCATCTGGAGCCTACACAGATGGCCTCTGCTGGTCACTCCCTCCAGCCCTAGGATGGGCGAGGGGCTGGTGCTCGCAGTTCAAGCCTTCTGAGTCTCAGTGCTCCTGGTGGTCATGTGGGTGGGGGGTGGGGAGAGGCTAAACTTGCTGATTTGTAGCGTTTCTCCTACTCTGAAAGGCATCTCCTTAAACCTTTAAAGCACATTAACTGAGTCTGGAGACTTAAATGATGCAAATCTGGGTAGATACCACAGCGCACTCCTTTCAACTTCTGCACGCTGAGGTCAAGCCCAGCCTCCAGGGGTCACTGCTCCTGCACTCGGATCACTGTCTCCGCCACGTCCCCACCCCTGCGGCCTGAAGGCACGAGTCCTTCCCAGTCAGATCCTAGGTCAAAAGTCAGAAATCACCTGTAAGTGGAGGCAGAGGGAGAGGAATCCAAGTGCAGGCACAAACCTCCTACCCTGCTGCAAATCAAACGTAGAAAAACAGTGCCCATTTCTTTCTTTTACACTGTTGTTAACATCCTTGATCTCTACTTCATTCCAATTACCCCAAAGACAGAGGAGGCCAGAGTATGTGGTATTTTAAAGGAGTGTTCTCATCCTCTATGCTAATGAAGTCCAAATAAATTGCTATTAAGAATCATTTAGTAAGTTTTAACTAGAGAATCTAATAGATGCACTCCCTAATCTCTCCCTTATGGGACCCAATGATAACTGCATGTAGCAGTGGCACCATTGATTAATGCAAACATAAATTATGCCAATTCATAGTAGAATAATATAATAACCATTTCAAGCTAAGCACCCTTTATTTAATAATCCCACAGTACTTCATAGATATAAATAGCAGCAGGGGGAAGAGGTCATTCTCTCTAACTTACAGACAGCAAGTCTAATGCACAAATTTCCTACACAGGCAGGTAGGCTGGGACAACCTTCATTTTTCCTGCAAGGCATCAGCCGTCCAGCTCTATCTTTGGTTCTCTGATAGACAAACAGAATGGCTTCCAAAGGTGCCCAGGTCTCAGTCTCCACACAGGTTACTTCCCAAGACATGCAGGCCGTTGACTGCTAGAATCTAGAAAAGGCAAAGACCTGGACTACTTCCAGCATCCAGAAGCAAGCGGCCCTGTCAGCACCTGGGCACCGGCATGCAGGCCTCACTCTGGACGTCTGACCTCCGCAGACTTCAGTCAGTGCATCTGTGGGAACGCGTCACAGCAGCAAATACTTGGAAATCAATAGAGTCCCTACATCCTTTTTCTCAGCTGAGAGTCCTCCTCTGAACCAGGGAATGCAGAAAATAGTCTAAGTAATGTTTCTTCACATCTGAAGATCACAAATGGTGAGTGTCATGTTAGATGCATAAGAAATAATTTAATTCATTATATACATGTGGGTTTTTTGGTCTCTAGAGGTTCATTTTCTGAGAAATCCCACTGAGGAGAGCAGCAAGACCATATCTGTTTTCTTAAAGCTGTTTCCTCCAGGAGCCACAGAGTCTCCTGCCTTGGAAGGAGACTGGTCTGCCCCGCAGACCTGCTCTGACTTTGGGCACCAGCTGCACGCATCTGGATGCGCCGAAACAGGGCAGCAAGCACTTCCTCTGAATATGCTCTTGCCAGCATCTCAGAGCACCCCTTAAGTGTTCTCTGGGGACCCTTAACAACTCCGGGAAGCTGGGAGAGAGAAGACTCCTTTCTCTTCTCTTTACGCCAAGCCAGATCTGGAGTCTTGTGCCAGGCGTAGAGCAGAACTGGTGGCTTCCTGGGCTGTGGTTGAGGGTCTGTCCTATGTGGTTGGAGGATGATGGGTTGGTGCTTGGTTTGGGCCCCTGACTGACAGGCCGGTACTCCATGCCAGGTGCTGTGAATGAGGATTCTGGCCAGCTCCCCTAGGAGGGGCTTCAGGGCCTTTTCACTGGTACTGATGCTTGCTTCTTACTGCAGTGAAGCTACTACGTTCTTATTACGCCCCATTTACAAGCAAGAGCTTCAGTCAATAGTAATTTTCCCCCAGTTCTTGCACAGAGATTCCTGTGCCTTCGTTGGCATCAGCCGTGACTACTGTACCAGGAACTTGCGCAGCTCAGGCATGCATTCTTCTCCAGTGAGGTCTGAAGCCTATCACACTCCATGTGGAGACAGGGAACAACCCCGAACCTTCTGCCCACACACCACACAGTACACAGTCCAGGGACCTGACCAAAAGGACTGGAAGAACCTTTGGGGGTTCACTTCAGCTGTCATACTTATTGTCTTTTGTGACCTTAGAGAGGTCATTTAATATAACTTGAGTTTTCTTTATTTTTTAAAATGAGATTGAGAATTGATTTGGGGAGGAAGATCATAATAAATGTGAAAGTGCTCTGGAAGGTGTAAAGTACAATAAAAATGCAAGGAGGAATTAAATGATTATCACCTTTTCCCCAGGGAGCACTTGGTGCTCACAGGTACTCCAGGTGCAGAAAGCAATAATAATGATAAATAGAGCATATTCTCTGATCAAGCACTTGCGTGGGCTGGTAAGTGAAATGCTGGGCACAGCCAGGGAGAAGTTACCCTGAAGCACTCACACATGCTATTCCTTCCCTGCAGAAGAACTAGTTGAGGACCCACTCTACACCCAAGTCTAACAAAGCTAGCGTTTGCCCAGGAAAATCAAGAGGACCCAGCTCTGACCTTCTAGACACTTCCAGTTTGGAAGAAAAGTCAGACAGGAAACCAGTCCTTCTGTTTTACCATAACAAGAACCACAAGGCATTTCCACAGAGGAGTATGGAAGGAAGGAGATTTTGTCTCAGGAGGAAGAAGTTGAGTAAGGGCAGGAGGCAACCATACCAACACATGGGATGGGAGTCGTCACTGCACCTGGGAAGAACACAGGAAGTGTGAGGGGCAGCGCAGAGAATTCCAACAGTTTGGTGTGGCTGGAGATAAAAGCGTGTGCAAAAGCTGGGGCAGGAGGAGCGTCCAGAGCTGTCTCCATCCATAGAGAGAACATAGGTCTCTGTACCACCACATTTTTGCATCTGACTGTGGCCATGGTTAAGCTACTGAAGTGTTTTGCTGATAAATGTAGCTCTCAAAATTCCCTTGGATATAAGGTGTGTCCTCTTGGTTCCTATCTATATTCAGGATTGGTAAAGCTGTGGCTTGTGGGCCCTGCAGTTCTTAGGCCTGCAGACCAAACTGTGTCTCCCACATACTGTGTCTCCCACATACTGTGGCTCCCTCCACCTTTCTCTCTGTCCACTTGCCTCCCATTGCAGCCTGCACCCCCCATGCCTCTCTTCCTATCCTCTGCCCTCCCTATATCTCTTGCATATATAGAAACACACTTAGGGTGGACATAACATCCTCTGTGGTATGTGTGAGTCAGCGCCCTGCTACTATAACAAGTCCCGGAGATGATCAGCTTGTAATAATAAGCTCATGTGGTCCACTGGAGGTTCCAGTTCATGATTTGGCGGATCCATTGCTTTGGCTTGTGCTGATACAGCACATTGAGGCAGGGAGTGTGCAGCTCCCCCAGGAAAGGACAGAAGAGCACCTGGGGTCCCACAATCCCTTTCAAAGGCATGCCAATGACCTCAAGCACTGCTCCAAGGCCCCTCCCCTTACGAATTGCACTATCTCCTCCTATAGCACCCTAGGGACTCCCCTTTAGTGCATGAGCCTCTGGGGAGCGCTCAGATCCAAACTACAGCAGGAGTACGGGTGTCTTTAAATCTGCTGCTGCCTCCCTTCCCTCCATTCAGTTGTTGGATTCATCAGCTTGTGCATTTGGGATCCCTTCAGTGATTTGGGTTGAAGAAATAGGCCCAGAGGCCTAGTGATGAGAGCATCTTTTTTATGAATTGAAAAATAAAATGGCAGTAAGTAGCTAGGAGATTGAAATGAGTATCCATGTCTGTGGTCATATTGACCTTGAAGATTTAAAAAAAAATAGAACTGGAATTCTCGGGGTGCATTATGATATATATTTGGACTCTCTTCTGTATACAAAGCAGAAAATCATTCCTTTACGGACATGAGCTTCTTTCGTGTGCAGCTCAGTTTTAAAATAAACATTCTCACGTGCAGGGAAGGACAGTATATGGTCTTAACTAGCTGCACGCTTCCTTCAACACCCAGCATTGTATTGCTTCCCCAGGTCCTACTGTGATGGGACAAGGCTGAAAGTCACACTGCAAGGAGGGGCTCTCAAGGCACCAGTGGGCTGACAGACTGGCAGAGCCACCATGTTCCAGATCCTGCCTTCTTGACTTTATCTTAGTTTGGTTTCCTACACTAAGTGTAGGTCCTGAGGACCGAGTGTGATTCTCAATCCACTCTCATTGTCTGGGCCAATTATCCTCGCGTAATGCAATGTGAAAACTATCAGTGAATCACTTTAAATCTTCTTGTTAGAAGTCACCTTCAAACCCCTGTAGATTTCATGTCAGGAGGTGGCAAATGGGATCCAGGTGTCGTAAAGTAGCGTTCTCAACGCTTAGTGTGTCTCAGAAGCAGCTGGAGGGCTTGCTAAAACACACGTTGCTGGGACAGGCCTCAGCGTATCTCATTGAAAAGGTGCTCTGGGGCCTGAGGTTTTGCATTTCTAACCATTTCCTAAATGATAGCCATGCTGTTGAAATGGGTGTCCTTCAGAACCATGGACAGAGACTGCAGGCCCCCAAGAAAGTCCTCAGTGCGTGGTGGAAAAACAAAAATGAAGTCCGTATGTACAAGTAGAAGAATATGCTGACCCACTAAAATTCTTCTTCCACTGTAATTGTGAATGGCCAACTATGGTAGATTTCATATTATTCCTTAAGTCAATAGCATTATGAGACTAAGACAGTTTAACCCCCAAACCCTCAACAGTGTCAAGCTTTTTCTAAAAAAGTCAGATGGTATCAGTGGTATAGATCTTAGAATATCTGTTGTTTATGACAAAGAGATGTAGGTTTGCTATTATTTCCACAGGAAAAAAGATCAGACAAAAGTAGTACGTTTTCTGCATGGTATCTCCTGCCTCTGACCAGCTCCTGCATTTTTTACCTGTACAGCCTAGATTTCTATCTGTGAATACCCCTGCCTTACTTTGATGCAGAGAAAACCCAGAGCAAAGCTTCTGCCCACAAGAAGGGACACTCATGTGGATCTGCAGCCTGCAACAGATGACAAAGAGTCACAGATGCGATCCGTGTGAACCAGCGAGGGCTCAGGCTGATGAGGGAGGAAGAGAAGAAACGGGATGCTGAGCTGTGTCTGCCTCGCGTCCCCCTCTGTATTCCTCTGATTCCATCGAGAGGGGCTTTTAAAATTTCAAGGAACTTTCATGTCTTGCCAGTTTATCATAAGTGTCTATCTTAAGCTGATATTATGATTTTCTGCATGGCCTTGGTAGATACGTGCCGGCTTCCGGAATGGTTTCTGACACGAGCTAAGTTGCACCTGCTGCAGCCAAAGCGTGGAGCATCACAGGCTGAACGACATTCAGGCTCTCCTGCGTTCCAAGAGGCTTTTTTATTTCTTCTTAATGACCATTATTAATCATTTCAGAATCATGTAGTCTCCTGACATTTTTACTATTCTAGGCTTGACAAAAAGGAGGGTTTTGATGTCCTGGAATGCCTTTTTATGTAGAATAGCTCCATTCTTACAGCACACATCTAACATGAGGCTAACCTCTCTCTAAGCAGAGCAGGGCTGAATTAAAAAGCCCCACTGAAGGGAAGTTAGGTGGTGATGGATTCTTGGTAAGAAATCAGCATTTAGGGGGCCAGGGATATAGCTCACTGGTGTAAGCACCTGCTTGGCAAGTGCAAGGTCCTGAGTTCGATCCCTGGTCCCACACACACACAAAAAAAAATCAGCATTTAGCTTTCAGAACCTTCATCTAAACTACAGCTAGGCAGAAGAGGTAAAGAGTAACTGCTAGCCAAGTAGGAAGTCTTCCCAAATTCTTGCTCAGCTTCTTATGTTGGGGGAGAATTTTGCTTTCATTTTTATCAGGTCTTCTTCCCAAGCCTTCCAAGTTATAAAGGGGGAGAGCCACAGGGTGGCCATGGATTTGCAGTTTCCTGACAACATCCCAGTGCCAAAGCACCCCGGAAACTGGAATTCAGGTACTTTGCTGGCTGTTCTGTCACCTAGCACCCGCGTGACCTTCAGAAAAGGAACAGCATCTACCTAAGCTTCAGTGGTTTTCACTGACAAATGCATTGCCCTGAGGACTGAGTAAGGCGGCACAGACAGGCTTTGCAAAGGACCTGTGGCCCAGTGGCAGCAGTGCCTCCCACAGCCTATGCCAGTGCAGCAGTCACACCCTGCTGCGGCACAGAGAGGAACACCATGAAGCCACTGCAGGGCTTGGCATTTATTTATTTATTTGATATAGGATCTTGTTACACAGTTCAGACTCATAGTGATCCTCCTGTCTCAGCCTCCCCAGTGCTGGACTTACAGGAGTGAGCCAACACACCTGGTTCTGGGGCCAGCATGACCCATGCTACCAGGGGGATGGAACTTAGGTCCTTGCACTTGCCAGGCAGGCGCTTAGACCACCGAACTAACTCCCCAGCCTAGATCTTGGCTTTTGTTCACAGTTGTTCCCCCTCCACAGTGCAGCTTTCCATGAAGGGATCCCAAAGCATGAGTAGAAGTCTGGCTTCTGTGAGGAGAGAGGGCAGGCACAGCTGGCTCCATCAAGGGGCCAGAAGGCAAGCAAAGCGAGGCTCCCATAATTCATAGGTGCAACGGTATTCCATTTGGGGAGCTCAAGCGTCATTACTCTCGGCAAGCTCTCAAACCACATAGCTCTGCAGCTTCTCCCTGACCCTCAGCTGTCAGACCTGCAGGCTGTAGTGAGGGTGCCAAAGCTCACACAACTACTTTTCTTCTCTGACACTGGACACCCCAAGGCTACCTGCACTTTGCTAGTAAGACTAACCATACAATGGGGAGAACAATCCTACATTCTCTCTGGCCCCACTGGCCCTCCCCAGGACACTGCACGTGTGAAGACACGTGGGGCAGGCAGCAGAGCTCTCCTCACTCTAGAAAAAGCAGCAAGAGCTGACTGACGCGAGTCGACTCAGGGATGCTGCTGAGGTCTGGGCAAACCTCCCAGAAAATCCCACTGGCAGTTCAAATGCGCAGAAAGGTCAAGAAACATCTGAGGACTCCAGGTCGCATGAGTGGCCGGTGCTGCCAGCAACTCAGGCCACGCAGCCCACAAGGTGAGGGAGAGGACTGCTCCAGCAGGGGTGGCCGCATCTCTCCAGCATCCTGCCTCCACTTGTGACCTCACTCAGGGCTGTGTATGGGCTGACTCGGGGGCACACATCTCGCTCATAGCTCTCAAAAGACAAAAACAGCTGGCTGCTGTAGCCTTCACTAATGATTAAGGAAAACAAAAGGGACACCAGAACTGCACAGCTGTCCCTCCTGTGCAGCATGGGACACCAGCTTCCAGCTCCTGCCACCAAGACCTGCTGCCCTTGCCTAGAGGAAAGCACTCAGACAGCCCCTGCTCCTGGCGGTATTTTCCTGATGGTGTCACTAGAAGTGAGTAACTGTTCGGAGGTGAAAAGAGCAGCAAGCACCTGCAAAGCCTGCTTGGGAGATCAGGAGCACGCGAGCTTCCCCTTAGCAGCTGTTGATTTGTTTTTTACAGCACAGGAATGGGGGAGCGGTCAACAATAGCACCAGCGATATATTGGCTCCTGCGAAGTGAAAGGGACCCATCCCTGGGAGAGGACCGCCTCTGGGGAGGATCAACCTTTGTAACACACAAGGAGCAACATCATCCCTCCCGGCAGGGAAACCCACACCGTGTGCCAAGGTCTCTCGCGCCCTTTTCCGTAGCTCTTCCAAGCCCCTCTGATCATGTTTAATTGCACCAACCTAGTCCTTGCCACTGTGCACGGGAACCCCTTAACATGTTCCCTTCACACCCAGCAGAATGAGCAGAGAGGAACCTAGGCCTCCTGGAGAGCTGCCGCCGCCTCTCAGGTTGCCCTCCCCGCTCAGAGGTGGGCAGGGACAATCCACTCATGCCTCCTGCCCACCATGCCCCTGCCTTCCTACGAGGTTTCTCTGGCCTCAGTTCCAAGCTGGCTTACCTAACACTATGGGCTCTCTCAGCAGCCGGCTCTGGGCTCGCTCCTGAGCTTTGCAAGCGCTGCTGCTGCCACCATCAGGCTGACGTGAGAACTGCAGTCTTCCCCTGGCATCACATCCCCAGGCGTTCTGTTCTGCCAGCTCCAGGTACAGGCAGCACGGAAGAGTAGGTCCTCTCTGCTCAGCTGCCCTTCATACAGGTGCAGCACCCTATCAAGAGACAGGCTTCATAAGTTGTACCCCAGAGGGGGAGGGTGGACCCCAGCATCCAATCCACAAGTGAGACCCAGGAAAGCCCAAGTCCCTGAATATGGGTCAGAAGCCAATGGGGACCGGAAATGGCGGCCTCTTTTTCTCAGCTGCCAGGATGGGAGTCTCTTCCTGCGCAGCACCCAGATGCATGCTGTACATTTCTGTCCCCCAAATGGTTGCAAAATGAACCAGCCAGGTCCCCATGTGACTCTGAAGCTGTCATAGCTCCCAGCATTGCCAAAGGTGACAGGTGGACTGTCACACTGCACAGAGTGGAGTCACCTGTGACATTTGCAGGTGACTGACAGAAATGGGCACTGACAAGACTGAAGCCCAGAAGGGCATGGTGGTTTCTCGCTAGAGCCCAGGGGTGAGAGTCTTAGCCAGGAAGTTTCTCTTGGCAGCATCCCTGGCGACCTGATGGGCATTCGAGGCCTTCCTCAGAGAGGAACAACTTCCTACTGGGAAATATCAAGCTTTAAATAGCCAGGCTCTTCCTGGACCTCTGGCTCAGAGCCCCAGCATTTCTGCAAGTGCCACTTTCTGCAGGTTGCATTTTCTTCCCCCCGTTTCCATTATACCTCACATTTCAGCCCAATGTCTTAACATTTATTCATAGCCCAACAGGGTACTAGACACCAGGGATGGTAAAAGACATGGATATTCTATTCAACTGATCAAGAGAAAAATCTTTTCCTTCTTACCGTGTGTGTGTGTGTGTGTGTGTGTGTGTGTGTGTGTGCAACAGCCAAAAAGGAAACTACCCAAGCAGTGTCTTCATGATTCCACAGCACAAAAGGCTGGCCTGTCACTTCCCCAGGCAAGAGTGACCAGGACACGCTGAGCCCTCCAGGTATATCTGGTTGCCAGAAAGATGAAGCACTCAACTCAGAAAGAACATGGACTCAGAAAGGAAATAGAGCTCCGACCCCAAGTTACCACTGTGCAAAGATCAGCCCTGGGACTTCACTCCCTGACTTTCACAGGCAACGCCTTAAAATTCCCTTCTAGGCCTGGTCACTAAAAGTTCCCACAAATTCTAAGAACATGATAATAACACAATTCTTATTACTACCATCATAACCAATAATAACTAAAGGAATTTGCTGGACACCTACATGAAAAGGCACTAGCAAAGAGATCCAGAATGCGTCACCTACCTTCTAGGAGCATGTGATCCTAATGAATAAATTGTTGCTGAGAGATAATATCCAGGGAATTGTAAAGCTTGGAGACACTCTGGATATAAACCCACTAGGACTCTAAACTCATTTATTTATTGTTTGTTTGTTTCTTGGCAGAACCGGGGATTGAACTCAGGTCCTTGCGTTTGCCAGGGAAGCACTTATTCTACTGAGCCATCTCCCTGGCCCTTCTCAACTCATTTCTTAGAACTTTACTTCTGCATTCCTGATGACCCAATTCTATTCTTACTCAGAACTTTCAGCTCTAAGAGACCAGTTAAGGGAGCAGCCTTAGATATGAGACTTTGATATCCACAGGCTTGGACAACAACAGTCACGGTCTATTTCCTGCAGAACGACTGGGAGTCTTGCCTTCCCACCAAGCTTGTCCTGCCAGCCCCCACCAACTCCCAGAGGGAAGAAACCAAAGCTCAGACCCCGTGGGCAGATCTAATGATGTTCTCTGCTACTAAATGAAAGGTGACTCAGCATAGGTGACTTACAAAGCGATTCAAACATGTTTGGTGTAGAATCATTTAACTTGTCACCTTGTTCCTCTCAACGCTAGTGCAGCTTAGTTTCCTCTTGAGAACAAGAAAGACTTCACGGTCAAAATGTTCTAGGTATCTCTTGCTTTCTTCCCCTCACCCATGTGTGCTTCCCAGTTAGCTACTTATGCTCAGTGTTCACGACCATGTCTGTAGCCTTTGGGGGGCCCTAGGAACACGGCCATGCCAGTCCTCGATGCCATCCCCTCACTTACATGCCGGAGTGTGCGCAGCAAGCCCGGGTTGTGTACGGTGCACTCTCCTCCCCTTTCTTCATCCACACCCCTCCTGTGAGCACTGGCCTGCCTACTACCTTCAGTGCCTCCTCTCTGGAATGCAGACCGATGGTGCAGGTCAGCTACCTAGGGTTACTTGTTTGCTTACTTTCCCACCCACTTATGCACCAGCTGGGAAGAAAAATAAGCCAGGAAGAGCAAGTGATCCTTCCTTCATTTGATTTTCCATTTCTTCCCCAGCCCAACATGAAGCACAGGGAAGACCAAGAAGAATAAATAATATGTTGATCTCCAGACTGAAGATATTTGGAGAACTGCAGATGCATAAGCTACTCTAAGTGTTTTTTAAAATATTGATTTAACTCTGTCAATCCACTCTCAAGAATGCATCACGTTGTTCGGGATCATTTGCAACTGGACCCCTCCCAGCTTTCTCCACCTGCTTCCCTGATCCACGCACGTGCACCATGCACATCACTAAGGGCTTCTGAACATAGCACGCCCTCTTCTGCTTTCCTGCTTCTGCAAGCACAGGCAAGACACAGCTTCAAACCTCTGGTTCATGTTTTATCTGAAGAAGCCCTCACAGTCCAGCACAAATGTCACCTCCTCTGTGATGTCCTATGCGAGGCCAGTGTTTCAGATTCTAGCATGGAGCCGACTGTACTGTAACTTAGTTCAGTGTCTGCTTGCCAACCAGTGAGCTCTAGTAGAGAAATATGATTCTAATCACATCTCCGTCAAAAGCCGCTGGCAAGTGTCTGCCACACAGTAGGCCCACAGTGACTTCTGGCTGAGTGGCCAACAGCTGAGCCTCATGTTCACAAAACACCAGGGATGGTTTAAAAAAAAAGTGTAACAAACCAGTTCCTCTGAGACACCAGGCAATGCAGAGTCCCTGGGGGGAAGTGTGGACCTCTGTCTTACCATCACCACAACTCATGGGATCAGATGCCAAATCCTTGTTCTGGAGACCCAGCAGGCAACTACCTGAACTTGCCAGAAGCATTCAGCTTGTGCAGGTCAGGGGAGCAGACCACTTGGATAACTCAGCCTGACACGTACGTCATTTCTCTAAGACTGACATGACACACATAGGTCCTAGCAACTGGAGTGTAAGGGTCATCCCCAAGCCAGCCTCAGGTAAATCTGTGTGGCGCTGCTTCCAGGACACCACTCCTGGCAGCTGAAGGTGCTCAGAAGAAAGTGGCTGAACACATCACCATGCCTCAGCAGCAAGCAGTGTATCTATGCACACGTGTGAGTGTGTGTGTGTGTGTGTGTGTGCGCACGTGCATGTGGGGTGGTCAGAGGGCCAAAGAAAGGTTTCTAGGCTCCCAGAAAAGCTGTCCCAGGGGACGCAGCAAGTGTCTGGCTTTGGCTGCTTCCTTGGCGGTTACTGCCAGGAAGGAGGTGGATGCGTGTCCACCTCCCACTCCCCACAGCCAACAGAGGCTGCAACAGAAGAACCCAGCAAGGAGCAGGCTTCACCCACGCTGGCCACCATTTCCAAGGCTCCAGCTTGTTGCCACGCATACCCAGAGAAAGCTGACATTTATTTAATCCTCATAGTGGTGTTGACTGTGTACTCACCGAAACACTATGTGCTTATGGAAGACATTTGTTTCCAAGCAGCTTATGCTAAATTGCAGTGATATAAAGGAAACACTTACCTAATATTGACATTTACTGACTTCTAGAAGTATACATCCAGAATACTCGATGTTACCAGTGGAGAAGGAGGAAGGGGGGGGGGTGCACAGAGCTTCATCCTTAGCTCCTTCCATGAGTGAAGAAGCTCAAAGTGAAGGAAAGATCATGTTAAGTGGGAAAGGTCCACAGCCTTCCCGTGACCCTTAGCCCTGTGGCACAGAGTAGTGCCTGAGAAAAGGTTAAGGCTGCAGCCCTCCCATGTTTAATAATAAAGCTCTGGCAGCAAGCAGGGCAGCACCATGCTCCTTGCCTGGCTGGGAGAGAAGCGTTTCTCTCATCCACAAGGCATCTAGATTCTTGCTTGATGAGCACACCTAACTGGGTAAATTCTGGCTTTCCTCTTGGGAAAAGAAAATGACATGTGATGACTATGGAGCAGTACTGTGTCTCAGCACAGCAGATTCTTGCCTCATCCCCCTACCTGGAACTAAAATCCCTCTCGATCTCGCACAGAAGGGGAAGCTCTGCCAACCTGGGTTCAGGGTGCTGAGGGGCTTTGCTCTTCCCTCCCTGTGGATGCCTGGGAAGGGCTATGAACCCCCAGGGAACACAGCCCAACAGCAGCACTGCTGGCTGAACCCTGCTGTGAGAATTCTGGGGTGTTCTCAGATGGCCTTGAGGGGAAACTGGAACTCCTGGCAGCTCACATAAGTCAGCTTCCTACAGGGGTGTGAGTCAAGTGTGGAATTCATTCACTCATTTTTTTCAAAAACGTATATAGTACAGGTTCCACAAGGTCTCACTATACAGATAGGAGTAGTAGTGATCCTCTGGTTTTCAGCCTCCCAAGTGCAGAGTTTACAGGGGGGACCACCAGGCCCAGTCTCAGTCACTGTCTCAGGCAGCCCTGGGGGGCAGGACTGGCATGGCACGTGGTGGCTCAAACTCCAGTTGCTGAGCCAGCCTAAGCAGGCTTTAGTCCGCTGAGCTGTCTGGCCGGCCCTGGAATTCAATATGTTCATGATGCCCCTGATCTCCGCTGCTGGGTTCAAATTTCCCTGTTCCCCAGCACAGGATGCAACCTGGAGTTCTGGGTCTCAGAGTTGGCGCAGTCGGAAAAATCACCTAAAAGTTGTCTCAATATCTTACCAAGATAAGGAATATCTATAGCTTAAAATGATGTCTGTACCTCCTCAGCCTTCTCATTCTCCCCCATCCACAGCAAGACTTTAAAACTAGTGCTCTGGCCCTTCTTCCCATCCTCCACCATAAGCAATTTTCTTTTCTTCATTTATGTTTCCAAAACAGTTTATCTTTTTATCTCCTTGGAAGAAAAGTACTCCGCAAATCAAAGGTATCATTAGTATTGTTATTATTTTGCCATTGAAATCTCTTGAATTCACTCTGGATTATTCATGTGCTTTTTTGGGGCCTGCAGTATAATACTGCCTAAGTCACCCCCACTGGGCTGCACAAAAAAGAAAAATTGCATCTTCAGGCCTAATCCCCTGCTCCACCCGGTCTCCTGCTGGCCCTGGCTTCTGCCAACACAGGCGCACTCCAGGCAGGGCTGCTCCTTGGTACCATGCCTAGCTTGCTGCTGCCATGTTCCAAGCCAGATCCTCCTTCTCTTACCCAAGGAAGGGGGACCAGGAGAGCCTCTGACTGTGTGTGAAGGCACTGACCACACCCACACCCCCAGCCCCTGGGGAGTTTCTTTTTCATCCTCAATAAGTCTGGCTGGCAAACGAGGGCTCCCCGTTGGGCACTAGATTCTGTCACACCCCCAAGCCAAGAGGCACATCCTGGTCCCCCACCCATAAGCTTTGTTGAAGAGGTGATCCCACACCCTTGGCAGATGTGCAGTGACCTTCAGGGACAAAAGAAGTGATTCTTCCACCGCCCCTAGTGGGATGTTGTACTGCTTGGGTTGCTGGTGGCTGGGGGAAACACACAGTCTCATTTTTTGTTAGATGACATTTCTGGGTATGGTTAAATGTTTCTCGGAAGTTGCTGCTCACTCCCAGCTTTGGTCTCTGCCCGAAAGCCTTCATTCTTAGGCTCCTTATCTAATGTGCTCACGCTATCTTCTGATGCACACTCTTTCCCTTTCTTCCCAAGAGAAACCCTGCAAGTTCAAGCTTTGCCCAAGGGCTGTTCACCCTGTGCCTCCTCGCCTCCCCATGGCTCTGCATCCCTCTCAGCTCTTCCCCTTACACTGCCCCTTCCTGGCTGCTTGATGCTACTGTCTCTTGGAGATTCCGGGTGCCACTGGATTTCCTCTTTGTTGTCTTCTGCCAACCAGGAGTGCAAATGGACCAGACCTTCTAGATTCTTCTCAATAGGGAGCTGGCTCCCACATTCATTCTTCACTCATCTACATCATTAACAGGTAAATGTAAGTTCTCACTTCCACGCTCCATGCTTAGAGCAGTATGGCACATGGACAAAGCCAACCAGACATCCAAATTGAGCAGAATTAAAGCCTTCTTGATCTGACCTCAGAGCCACTAGGCAGGACTGTGCACTCTGCGAATGCCAGAACAGAATGTCAGAGAGCAAGGAAAACACCTTTCTTAGAGTCTGAAGTAGAAGCCACCAAACCCGTTCCACAGCATATCCCCAAATGTCTCAGAACTTGAGACATGCTGGGAATCAGGGAGTCGTCAGTCCTGCTGAGCCCTTATTTCTCCAAAGCCACCTCAGATGTGCATGTGCTGACTCATGAGATTATTATAGACAGGTAAGCTAGGTGGAAATATAGGAGGTCAGACAGGGCGAGACCTTGAGAGAGTCAGTTTAGAGGCTGAGAATGCATTATAACTGTGGCTGGAGGCCCATCCCTGAAGGCCAGACCTCAAGATAAAGATGGAATGACCAGGCTTACCTGCCTCCCTAGGGACAGGCAACATACCATAATTAGTATCATCTGGTCCATGGAGTCTAGATAGGCAGCAGTCGCCCAGGGGGTGACCAGGACCTCCTGACCCATCTCTTCCAAAAAAGGTCTTTCTTCTTTTCAGGTACACTTGTTATGTGATCTGCTTCCAACTGGATCGATAGTACTGTAGTGGCTCTGCTTGTCATCTTATTGGTTGATCATAATTTTGTCCCACATTGTACCCACCTTGTGATTTTTGCATTAAGAACTTCTTCCACTGAGAAGCGGACTCTTTGGCAATCTCCTTTTAGGTCAGGAGCTGTCTGTTTCAGTAAATCTTTCCTACTCATAATGTCCACTATTCCTTAGAACCCATTCCTCAGTTTTGGGGAACATAAACTAGGATTGTCTGACATCCACCAGGTTGGGAGTTATATCTCCCCTGCATCAACTGGAGGTCCTGTATCAGGATGAGGCTTGGGGATTAAGAAGGACATGGGAGTTGGGGGGGGGGAACTAAAATGATAAAGGGAAAAATAGAGCAAGTTCTAAATTTTTGGATGACAAGAGAATCGATTCTTCTTCACCCAGGGGCAGAACATGCCGTATCTCCACAGGAGGCAAATTGTGCTGTGACATTATCCCTCTCTGTACAAAACACAACCATCCTGACAGCTGAGGGAAGAGGCATCCCCAGCAAGAGAGAAACCCGCAAGCAGCACACGCTGGCAGTTCTCCATTCTCCCTCTGCCAGCCAAGCACGGGGTCACTGTTGGCAGGGGCAGGAACAGAGGAATGTCACTTAGCCTTTCTCTGCCACTTTAAGAGTAATAAAGAAATATTTGATCTTAATCTTCACGAAAAACCCAAACTTTAAAAGTAAGGAAACTGACTTTAATTATCCACTGATTTCTGCTCTCTTTCTAAAAGTTTATGGAAAAAGTAAAGATCAGCACATAGTCTAACAATCCAGAGAGAAACATGACTGAAATGGACTTCAGAGTTTACCTATAGGTTTTTTTGGGGTAACACTGGAGTGCTCACTCCCTCTTCATACAAGGAGACACTGGGGCACAGAACCTGAGAACTATGTTCCCAGAACTCCAAAATGACATGTAGCTTCCCACTAGAAGAGGTGGTTGATAGCAGATGGCTATGTCACGGGAGGGCCAGGACCCAACAAACAAGCTGGCACTTTGTTCTCTCAGTAGGAAGGGTGCCCCTGAGCTTTGCCCTACTCCTTGGAAAAGCATTACAGGAGAAGCAGCATGCTGGGATGGGGGGCAGGCAGGTGGCTGCAGGGGTGACAGGTGGGGCTGCAGCTTCAGTTCCCCGTGGTGGGAACCATCTAGAGCTCCACGCACTAGTCAGCTAGTGACCTCTTCAAAGTGTTTCCACTGTATCCAATGATGTGAGAGTGCATCGCACTGGGTGGGGCGGGACACAGTATGCAAACCAAGCATATGCCCCAAGAACATCAAATAATAGCTCTGGGGAATTCACAATACTCCGAACAACAACCACACTTTTGAAGTGTCCACAGATCAAGTCAAAAGATACACATATCACTTTGCAGTGAAGCCACCAAACATCTCTCTTGAGCCTTAATTGCTACAGTTAGCTGCTGTCTACCCAAGGGATGTACAGTAGTGCACAGTGAGAGAGTTCTTGCGCCCTGACAGGAAATGCGTACCAAGAAGAGAGATCTGTTTTGGAGTCCGATGAACTGTGTGTCACTGCTCGGTATGGCGGTATTCCCGGCCAAGCTCGGAACACTCAGGAGTAACAAAGCACTGTGAATGGCATGCTGCTATGGTTTCTTGCTAGTGTCCAACAACACACAGCATTGAACTTCTGGAGGTAAATATTTAAAGGTTTCTATGAGGCAGTCAAAAAATAATTTGGTACGCTGAGAAGACCAGGAAAATGATAGACGCACGCAGTAATGATTTGGGGAGGCAGACTGGCGCTGAGATGCCCATAGGCTTCTTATGCCAATCTAGAGAGGAATCACATATAATGCTTTTAAATACACAAAGAGCTGATTAAAGCTTACACGCGTCTCATGCAAATATATGTGTGTGAGGCAGGGCTGGGGAGAATGATTGGAAGATTGCCTTCTCCTCCCAGGGACTATGCACACAACTTTCTGAGGGTACTGATAACAGGTAAAGAAGAATGGGAGTTAGTATGCAGATGTGCATGCGTGTGTGCCCATACACAAGGACACACAGATCCAAAAAAGGATAATCTCACAAAATGTTGATGTAATAAAACCTGTCTCCCTACTAGAGTTCTGGGGTAGCTCTTATTCATTCAGCTTGAAAACTCTGGAGAAGGCAATTTATCTTCCTGCTGCTGTAGGGAGCCCCAGTGAGTCACACGCAGCCACATGAATCCACGAGTGTGAGAGTGTGTGTTCACACCACCACCATGCACAGGTATGGGTGGACACACACTCACTCAGGGGAGGGGCCCCTCAAGTTTAATCAGGAGGGGCAGCAGCACAGTTTGAACAGTACAAACAAGGAGAAAATCTGCAGTGCCCAAGAGGGTCAGTGGAGGGGTGGAGGCAGGAGGCTGGGTTTTTGTTTTTTTTTTTTGCTTACATTTGGCTTCTTCTTGACAAGGGAGGTGAGGAATACATGCTGTTTGCTTGCACAGGCAGCCACCCATGGTGATGCTCTGCTTTCTGGAAAACTTTTACCCTTCATTTAATCAACAGATGGATGTGTTCTGTTGTGGATTTTTCTGAGAGAGTCCTGTCCCTCTAAGAGCTGTGCTGGCTGGCACAAATGCCAGATGGCAGAGGCAGCACTGGCATTCCAAAGAGTAAGACGCAACCCATTCACTCTCCCCTTCAAACTCAATTCCACAGGTAACTGTCACTGCTCTTGGCTGAGCAGACAATGGAAAGCCCTCTTCGGAACTTCCCTCCCCTCCTTTCACCGTGGCCAGCCAGCAGCTCTCAGTGGCAGGGAGCCCAGAGGTGGCAAAGTTCTTTCCTGAGACAGTCCACCCCCTTTCCACCCCTGCTAGGCTGTAGAAAGGAAACAATGGGCACCAGGGGCAATCCTAGGGCTGTGTGAGTCTCAGAATTCAGCCTCACTCCAGGAGCTCCATAGCATTCCATGAAACTTCATAAGCTTCCCTTAACCACTGCAAATTCCCACCCCACCTCCCCACAAACGCAGCCGTTACTGCAACCCTCTCTGCAACTGTGCAAAGAGACATATTTTCCGTTGAACACTCAGACAAGTTAGACCTTATTAGAGTCGAAACAGACGCCCAAGCAAGCTTCCCTTTCCCGGCTCCTCTCTCCCGCAACCTGGGAGTGAAAGAGAGGAGGTTGGCCAGAAGTTCAGAACGGCGTGGCCACAGACTTACTACCTAATTAACATACCGGGAGCAGAAAGAACTCATTTGCATTGGAGAGTTGGAGTTGGATGTGGACAAGTGAAAGTCGCCTCTCTCCTCTGTCCTCCCAGCCCCTTCCTTCCAAACAGTACCATTTTGTTGCATTTGCAACAGCAAAGCAGCCAGCGGCGGTGCCTGTCCGCCGGCACCGAGAGTCGCATCAATCAGCCCGAGTTTCCGAAGCTGCCCGCAATCCTGCCCTTTGCCTCCCGCGCCCTGACAACCCAGCCGACTTCGCTCCAACTCGGGCGGCGCACGGGTCCTACCTTGACTGAAGAAGAAGCAGCAGAGGAAGAGCAAATCGAGCTGGAAAGGTTTCATTCCTCAGCGCAGCGAGGGGAAGCCGGCGAGGTAACTTGGTGTGCAGTTAGTTTCTCTCTCTCGGCGGCTCTCCGGGCTCAGCCTCCGCCGCGGGTCCTCTCCGGTTCGCGCCGACCATCTGCCTGGCCGTCGCTCCGTCCCTCCGAGTGGCTGCGGGCTCTTTGTGCCTCCGGGTCCCTGCAGCCAGCCGAGACAAATCGTCTGATTTTAGCCGCCTCGGGAAGCCGGGATTCTCAGCAGTGTCCCCACTCGGAGCAGATCCATTCTCTGGCTCTCGGCATCCCGGGCACACGGCTCTCTCCGGCGGGCTCCTCCCACAGCTAGCGAGCTAGCGAGTGACGAGCGACAGAAGGGCTCCTTTCACAGAAGCTGGGGTGGGTGGGGGGAGGAGGCGGGGGAGGGGAAACAGGTCATCATTAAAGAGGAAACACTTGGAGAGAGGGGATCTTTGCTGAACGGAGGGTGGGGGAGAGGCTGTGTTCTCCCATTTTCCCTCAACAGGAGGATATCCAGCTTTTGTCACCGTTATTGTCCAAAAAGCATGGTGAGCACGGAGCGGAGCTGTGACTTTTTGTCCTCAAGATGCAATGTTGTCTAAGGGGAGAGAAGTTATGGATGGCTACATGCATGCACATGCATTAGACTGCATGCCCCGCTTCTGCACAAGGGGCTGGAGCCTGGGCAGGAGGGAGCCGCACAGGCAGTGGGGAGGGAGGGACAGCATCTTTCCCCAGCAAGGACTTGGCCAGTGTGTGCAGCAGGAGGCTCAGGAGTTGAAGAGAAGCATGCCTCGCATCTTTGAGACTTTCCTGGGGGGGGTAGGTAATATAACCTGGGTGTTTGGATATTAGTTTGATTTGCACTGCTCCTGAAAAACAAAATGCAGGAACGAGAAGGGAAACAAGTAGGTCTGTGACACACAGCCATTTATTATTATTATCGTGGTCTGTGCGTTTCCTAACAAGGACAGGGAGCAGCCTGCCTTTGCATTTGGAACCTCTCCCCTCCTGAGCACTTCATCACTCTGTGTGTGCCTCTTCTCCAAAAGGTGCTCCGAGTCTGACTGCGAAGGAGAGGCCAAGGTCACAGGCAACAGAGCCTTCAGGTCTTTTACCTGTTATGAAATCCACACTCAAATCAAACGCTATTTCCTCCAGGATATCAACATGAATTTATCTAGCTCTGTTTACTTGATAGTCATTTAGACATGCCTGGAATAAGCAGGCCATGGGGGAGAAATAAAACAGTAAGCACAGAGCGCGCCTTTAGAAGTTGCCAATATAGAGTGCAAGCTGAGTGTACGCACAAGCCACAATCTATACAGCTATTCCAAAGCAACATATAAAAATATGCGCTGTTATCTGGCGGGGCCAAAGGGCTGCGGGTGAAGATGCAAGGTGCTCTCAGTGTGGGCCACTCAAGATTCAATTATAAAATCAATCTTTACTTTCTCAGTCCCTGGACCTCCTGGACATCTTTTGGGAGCCTCTTAACATTTTCTCCATCACTTTCACAGAGAGGGGTACTTTGCTGACTGTGGGGCTCTTTTTAACTCTGAGTTTGAAAGTGTGTATTCACTTAAAAAAAATTCACCCCTTGGTATTTATGAACAAGAAAGAAGCAGGGCACACACAAAAGTGCGTGCTGGTAGGAGCTGACACCTGGCAGTTGACATCAAAGATCTACAGATTAGTAGGTGTCTGTTTTGTTGACTTTTCTATTCTTAACTTAATAGTTTATTTAACTGCATCCCTTAAAGGCTGTTAAACATATCAAAGGGAAATTTGTAAGCAAGCGTGGTGGTGGTGGTGGTGGTGGTGGTGGTGGGGAGATGCTGAGCAAGAGAAAGCAAGAAAACACAAAAGAAGCAACCCAGCAGCTAAGTGAGCAAACAAGGCACAGAAGCAACTTGTCAGCATAGCCTTAGTCCATTAGCTCAGTGTAACACACAATGCAATGAGACGGGAGAGGCGAACCAGTACAAATGAAGAAGGATTTCAAACACTATATACCAAATAACATTGAGGCTGCAAATACTGTATGTAAGTGCTTGCAGCAGTAGGAGTTGCTTTGCACTAAATCTACAGGGCAAGGGTAAATGAAAGGTGTGGGTCTCATGCCGGTGGCCACGTCTTGTACTGACCAAAACTAACAGCAGAAGGTAAAGGAAGGGTACCTGCCCAAGCAACATTTGATGCTTTAACTAAAGATTTATCGTTGAAGCTGTTATTTCATTTTGACTGTTAATTCCTAAATGGCCCGCAGCCCAGATTTGTTTAATTCTGCCCAAAGGATGTACAGTATTACTAAGCCAGGGTCATGGGGCTAGAGGACTGAGCTACAGGACAATCAGGCCCCGGTGTGCGCAGCTGGCTCACACTCACTCCTAGGAAGGAGACCGGGCTGGAGGGGGAGGTGGGAGTCTCGGGTGGGAAGGACCTCTCCCTCTCCCGCTGATGACTGAGACTGGCCTCAAGGCCCCGGAATGGTTCCGGACCCCCACAGCCAGCCGGGCCTGTTTCCTTCTCCGTCCCCCTCCGTCCCCTCCCCTCAGCCTCCGGTCTCCGGCAGGAAGGGAAAAAGCTTGGATTAAGTGATGGCTTGCCCGCCTCTAAAAGGACCGAGCAGGAGGCGTTTCAACCCTGAGTGCCGGAAAACCCGCGGCAGTCTTCGGCGGCCACCACGTGGGGCAGAGAACGTGAGCGGTCCCGGCAGCACCCACAGCCGGCCGCGCTCTGGCGCCAGCCCCGACGGCGGCCCCGCCACCTCCGCCCGGGCCGCCCGCGGCCTCACCTCCTCCGGGGCCTCGGTTAACCTCCTGGCGCTGCAAGGCGGCCTGCGCGCGGGTCGCTCGCGAGGAGGGAGGAGGAGGCAGCGCGGAGTGCGCGGCTCCACCTGATGGAGAAGCGCGGAGAAGCCTCAGAGCCCGGCGCGCGCGGCGAGGAAGGGCGACCTGCTGCAAACTTCCGCTCCTGGGGGGTGGCGCGCGGGGTCCGGGGTGTCTCAGCGCAGCCGATGGAGCTGGCAGCCCCCAGGAGACAGTGGAAAACCATTAACTTGGAAAGCCGCCCAAATTCTGGTTTTCGGCACATCCACGCTCCAGGTCTCTGTAGCGCCCGCCGTGCGAGCCAGGGTCGTTCGCCAGCAGGTGGCATCCTCTTCAGCCTTTCTTCTCCAGGCTCGCAGCCCGGGAGGTCGACTTCCTCGGTCCCCACGCCCCTGTCCAGGGCTTCAGTGCCACGTACTGTGTCCTCTGTGCCCCCGGGACCTCCTACTCCACCCCAACTTGGCAGGGGTGGGATTTCGACGAGTACCGTGGAAGTTGGAGCCCACACAGAAAGAGAGCTTGTCTCAGACTCTGGCTTGCTGGCCAAAAACTTGAGAAAGGCAAGGCTCCCCGGGACAGCGTCCAAGCCCTGTTCTCCGGGCAGCAAGCGTGGCCTCCACGGTTTCTGAAGTCTGAAGCAAGGGAGGAGCCTTGTAGTTGTGGGTCCTGTGCAGGACTTAGCACTGCTGTTTAGAGGCCAGAGCAGGTTGGTGGTCACGCACCCCGAGACCCTGGCTCATCCCAGCCTTTCAGTGACATTCCTTGTGCCTGTCAGTCCAGAATCTAACTTCTATTATTCTGTTAGTTTGTGCAAAGGTCCACTCGGGTGCTTAGAGATATGTGGAATGAATACATATATTTGCAAGGTTGGAAAGCGGGCAGTCTACTTGGGGGAGAGAGAAAAATATACAGAAGTGGACAAAAACGTTAAATATCTTATTGGCATTTTAATAAGACAGAAATTGCCCTGGAGGTCGTCTGTCCTTGCTTTCCGTTCTACGTGGAATCTTTTAGGTGCGGTCGCTGGAGGCTTTGCAGGAAGCTGCAAGGCTGAGACACCTGGTAGGGCCTCATCTGGGAGCCTGGTGTCTGGGCTGTGGCCCTCCCTCTGCCTCTGTGGGTGCCAGGCCTGGATTCCTCTCACTGTCTTTGGGTCCATGTGTGCCACTACCAAGCTAAGACAGGGAGTGGCTTTTCTGGGAGGCAGGCATCATCACCAGCAGAGAATTTCCTGCTTAATGTCTCTTGGCAATATTAGTTGCATTGACGCGTTATAAACCACATTCTCTTTTTGTTTTTCATACATCCTGCCGGTACTGATTAAAACCTTACCCAGAGATTTAACACATTTTGAATAGGCCTCTGCTGGGAGTTCAGGGTAACCTGACTCTCCGTTCCCTGGGTAAGTTAATAAGGGCACTAACCTACTTCCACTTCCAGAGACCAAATGGTCTTCAGAGGGCTTATCTGGGCAGCAGCCAACTGACCTGGGCAGTCACAATCCTCCAGTTTATTTCTTTCTCATTTCTCAGAGCCAGATTTTTGTTCATATTCAGTGGTGGTAAACCTTTCTGGGCTTCTGATAATAACAAACAATCTGCTGCGGCACATGTGCCATTTGTTTGCCATCACTAGTGTAGGTAGGTTACAAGACTTTAACCCTTTAGCTGTTGTTGTTCTCACTAGTATTCTGGAAAAGGCAGAAAGAATAAGATATGTAGCATTTTAGAAGCATCCTCCCCAAAGCGAGATTCATGCAAGACAGGGCCCAAATCAGGGGCTCATGATGAGCCTTTGGGCCTCAATCTGCCCTGGCATTTGCTAACTATTGAAACCTTTAATGAACCTGGGCATATCTTTCTTCATCTATAAAGAGCCAGTGGATCTTTGAGGTCCTTCTCACCCCCCCCCCCAATCTTATTTGAGTTTCTCAGAGGCCACAGCTCTCAGCATGGAGAGATTTGGAAGACTTTTTCCAACAGCATCATGGTTAAGGCAGAATATTTTGATCAGTTCCTACCTCCAGGAAAACAGGCAAAAACCTTGAAATTTGTTGCTCTCCTGAGTATCACTGTTCCCTCAAACTGTTTCATTTCTATTGTACTCTGGGTGCCTTCAGTTTCTTCCCAACTTATTCAACCTGTATGTTTCCATTTTTTATTTTTTCCAGAACTGCCTCATATCCAGCCTGAATTCTGGGTTCCAGGATACATTTTCTTCAACATACATTCGATCATTGCAGTGCATACAAACCTTATATTAGTGGAGGAGGAGGAGGTGGTGGTGGTGGAGGAGGAGGAGGAGGGGGGGGAAGGAGGAGGAGGATGGCAATGTGGCCAAGTGGGAAAGGCTTCATTTGAGGGCAGTGAAGTCCTTGGTGTTTCTTCATCTGCATGTGAATCGTACTTTAATGTGAAATGTGTCTGATCATGCATCTTCTGCCCTTCTACCCTGGCAGTGCCATGGGGGTAGGTAGGAAGTGTTTCTCTAGTTTGCCAGTGTCCCCAGATCACACTCCGGTAGGCAGAACACACCAGTGAGTGAACAGCAAAGCTTTACCTAGTGCCCCACATCCCATTTCCTGTTTTCTGAATCCAATTTAACTTATTCTTCACTCTGTTATTAAGCCATTGTCAAACATCTGGCATGTGCCTTCCATTGCTCTGGCTGTATTTTATGGGGCTGGGTAATGAATTGAGCCTATATATAGTTTGCAGAATGTGGAACACACTTTAAGATGCATGGCACTATAGAAATGAAAGATATTTTTATCTCTTTGGCATCATTCTGCACAAGAATACGGTTCTCTGGCAGTACTGTATAAGAACAATAGACTGTTTAGCCTTGACACACTCATACATGCGGGACACTGGGTATTCAATTCACATGGGAGCAGCATTATCTCTCTCAGCAATGGCCTGAAGAGTGTACACTTTACAGGGAAGAAAAGATATGAGAAATATTATGAAAGGAGGTGGCAGTGCCCCAGTACCTTGCTCATTGCTGGCTGAGAGCAGGGGCCAGGACCTGCGTCCAAGCTCTGTGGATGGCACCAAAAGCAAGATTCAGCATCCCTCCTCAGGGCTTGGAACAGGTCTAGTATCATTTCAGAGCATGCTATGCTCTTTTTATGTGTATGAATAGGCTAATTATGTGGAAAATATTGGAAGACAGTGAAATTCCACTTATATGACTCATTTGTGGTATTCAAAGTAAGAGAAATTATACAGCATTTGTTCTTTTTCTCTATTATTCTTTTACATGTTTCTCACCCACTCATTGCCCCAACCCCACACACTCAGGTCCTGGGTCATAAATTAATAACTTGTCATGGCAGCCAAGGGAAGAGCTACATCTTTTTCCAAGTCCCTATAAGCTTTCATCCTCAATGACAAAGTTGATTTTCCCTTTTCTGTTTATTACACACTATGTTCTTCCTCTCTATCCTCACATAACAAAACTGTATGTTTCCACATACACTGACTTAAAGTTATAACATACAAAGTGTCTCAGTTACTTTTCTCTCATTGCTGGGACAAAATATGGACACCCAACATGAAGGAAGAAAAGCTTTATTTAGCTCACAGTTAGTGGAGGTTTCAGTCCATACTCTGCTGGCTCCAAGGCAGAGTGGCACATGGAAGACAACAGCAGTTCACGGTAGCAGAAAACAGCAAAACAGCAAGAGCAAATGGGAGGAGTAGTGGCAACAAGGGCAGCGGGAGAGGCAGAGAGCAAGCCTCTCTCCCTTACTTAAATTGTATTCAGGCTGTCTGCTCCAGGCCAGGTCTAGCACTCACACCAATAATCCCAGCGCTGGATCATGAATCAATCACAAATTCTAGAAGCCTGCCTCATAACTGCATGAGGCTTCGGGGGACACCTCTATACAAACCATAACACCAAATTACATAACTTAATGTATGTACAAAACTTTACACACATAGCAGTTTTCAATAAGCTTTGGCAAGGTGATTCCTATTCAGGTATTCCAAACTCCTCATCCTAGACTGAGTTTCATCACGTCCACCTGAATGAATAAATCTTTACCTCACTGGGTAGTCTTCAGCATGACCCCTTCCATCATCCAGGCTGTATCTACCACATACGTCTGTTTGAAATTATCTTCTTCATGCTTAAAAAAGTTGACAGGCCTCATCTCAGTTGGATCAGGCTGCCATAACAAAACACCAGAGATGGATGCTCAAACAGCAGAAAGTTGCGTCTCACTGTTCCGGAGGCTGGCAGTCCAAGATCAAGGTGCTAGCACGGTCAGGTTTTGGTGAAGCTTTTCTTCTTGGACTATAGACAGCTACCTTCTCATCACATACTCGTTCAACCTTTCCTGGGCCTAAGACATCACTGTCTTTATAAAATCACCAATCCTATTGGACTTGGGGCTCAGCCTGATGCCCTCATTAAACCTCGATCACCTCCTAAATGCTCTGCTTCCAAATGCAGTCACGTTGAGGAATAAGGCATTAACACATGACTTTTAGGGGGACACACAATTCAGTCCCTAGCAGTAACCACCACCAAGTATAATTTTTCAGTCATAATATATAGGTTACAGCAACATGCCTTTCTTCTTTACCTGCTTCTTCCATTGTAGCTCAAAGCTTAGTCTTGTCGAGTTGCTTTACTGGTTAGAGACAGCAGCCACTTTTACTTTGTATATTTTCTCATACTATCTCCTGTTTCCTGCATACTGTTCCTCCCCTTCACTTATGCCTTTGTCTAGTAAGTGGATGCTCTCTGCTGCCAGGCTGCTTGGAATGTCATGCTAGCCTTTTCTCTCTCACTGCAACAGTTATCTAAGATAATCAAATTATAAAGACAGGTTTATTTTGGTTCATGGATCTGGAAGTTTTAATCTGGGGTCAGCTGGCTTCATTGTTTTGACCTGTGATGAGGCAGGAAGTCATGGCAGGAGCATGTGGCAGGACAATAGTCCTCCTTCAAGAGCCAGGAAGCAAAGAACAAGATGGGGCTGCAGGACCCCATCACTTTCAAGGACTTGCCTCAGAGACCCCTGAGCCTCCCGGCAGCACTGCCCTGGCCCCGTAGGGAAGGGTCTACAGGGTGTTCAGGGTCTTGGAGTGATCTGCCCGTTTACAGCCTCCCAAGAGCTGGGATTACAGGCATGTGCCACCATGCCCAATCTCAATCGCTGTCTCAACAGGCCCTGGGGTAGGAGCCGGCATGGCAGGCCAGGGGATCGAACCCAGCCCCTGCTTGCAGGCACTTTAATCCGCTGAACTATTTGGCTGGCTCTTAACCCATGAGCTTTTGGGAGACATTTATGCAAACCACAGCTAACGCTGTACCTAAAAACCTTTAGTTCTTTTTCCCTTCAGCCAAAAATGAATAGGCTTCTATACATTCTTACAATCTTTTGTTACAGAGCTGTTAATATTGCAACTATTTATCTGTCTACTTTGTGAACTGCGTGTGAGACCGTCAAGGATAAGAATAATTTTTTAAAAAAATTAAATTTCCATATCCCAGCGTATAGAGGGCACATTGCCAGACACACAATAATTGTTTGTTAAGTGTTATTTAAAGGAAATAAGATTTTTCTGAGATTCTCATGTGACCACCCAGTCTCAAGCTGAAAACTTTATTCATTCATCATCTTATTCTTTTAGATCCAATGGGTTTCAGAAAGTTCATATTCATCTTCTGGAACTAGCTATGCCTGAAGGACTAGAGAGAAAGATTTCTGACTGTACATTTTGACTCCAACCTGGGTCTCAGGCAAATGCAGGAGGGATAAATCACCACCATCAATCTGTATAAATCACCACCTAACTCTAGCTACTGTGTTAAAAAATGTTAGAAGAAACCCTAGTTATTCATATTCCTTAACTACACAGTCCCAAACCAGCTGACAATCTATCACACTCTATAACAATTATACAGACATAGGTTCAAAGTAATGAGGAAAAACAACATTAATTTTTTTCCACACCAGGTCCAATTTGAATGGAGTTGATGGTTCAGTGTTTTTCTGGGGATTGTATCTCTTCATCTCTTTCAGCTGCTGGCTGTCTGGAATTGGCAGCAGGCAGGGCAGAGGTGCTGTCTCGTGCATCTGGTTTTGTTGTGCCAGCTGAGTAGAGCTCCACTTGATTTAGATTTTTTTTGATCATATAAAGCAGAGGGTAAATATTACGCAGTGTTTCTCAGCGTGGGGTCCGTGTGCTAGCAGCACCAGCCTCCCCTGAGAACATGCTGCCACGCAAACCCGCAGAGCTTCTGCTGGACCTCCTCAATCAGAGTCCTTGAGATGGGACTGTGGTGCTGTTATGCTAACAAACCTTTCTATATTTGAGAACCACTGTCATTAGGACTCCACGTGCCATCACCCAGTCCCCACAGTGCTCAAACTATGACCAAGCCCCTTCCATCTGTCTTTCCTGCCTCGCCCCACCTCATTGGACTGTTCTGAAGCAAATTCAGATATACCCTTTCATTCCTAAGCGTTGTCCTGTGAGATAGCATGGATGAAGAAAATACTTGACAGCATACGTTTGTCCGCTAATCTGGGCCATCTTTATGATCCTTTGTCCTTAGGTGAATCATCCTTAGACCACACTCAACAGCCTTATTACGTGATGTTTTAGTCAAAAATGACAGTGCAACTAGATAACAGAGAGGAAGATTTTTTCTTTGGAAGAGTAAGAATATAGTATCTAGAAATAGTTGAGTCATCTGATCATCTGATGCTTGCATTAGTTTTGGCTACTACAACAGAATAACTTGACAGGATGACTTTAACAGGCATTTGGTTCTCGCAGTTCTGGAGGCTGGGAAGACCAAGATCCAGGCGCAGGCATCCCTGGTGTCTGGAGATGGCCTCCTTCCTTCTTTGCGGCTGGCCCCCATGGCAGGAAGCAGAGGAGCTCTCCACGTCTTCTTTGAGGACCCTAACCCCACACACCTGCATGACCCAATGACCTCCCATAGGTAAGGTCCTACCTCCCACTGCCATCCAGCTTGGGCAAAGCTTTCAAAAGATGGCGTTGAGGGAGCACAAACATTCATTCCATAACAGCAGGGGAAATAAACATGCATCAAAGGAAAAGTCTCAGCTGAGACCCTGAGCAAGTGGCGCACATCTCCATTTTGAAAAAGACCGTCTCTACAGTTAACAAAAGTATTTTTCCTGCCTCCTACTCACAGGTTATGCCATCTGGTTGTTTTCCCAGAATTGTGATACAGTCACAATTTATATCCAGACTTTACAGTCTGGGTTTTGTTCTGACCCCTTTGCATTTGCATGAGCTTTGGCTGGAGTGAAGGCATGAACCATGACCCTGAACTGATACTGCGCGAAGAATGCAAGGACTCATCTCACCATTTGCTTTCATCAGCCATGTGTGCCATCTCTCAGGCTGCCCTTCTCGTTCATCACAGGGCTGTGCTGTTGCCTGGACTCCCCAAATTGTGCTGCTGGACTCCTAAGTCCTTATTAGATGCTGAGGAACTCAAGTGAATATTTGCTCCCTTCTTCAGATGTCTGTGGCAAAAACTGACACTTGCACGAAGCATGATTTGATGGCAATATCTACAAAGTGTCAGAAAGGGGAGGGGATCGATACACTTAATTTACTTGGAATAATTCATTGCCTAACTGAAGTTTTCAGTGAGGGCAGACAAATTCCTTGCTAAACTAACTCAGCCACCTGGACAGGGAGGAACACAGTGAATCCATATTTTGAATGAGATGTAAAGGTGAGCTTCATGGTTTCATTAATGCCTCCCTTGGTCCTTCTTCTCTTGAGGTGGGTTGGTCATCTGACCAGCTGTTTCTCACGGTGGTGGATGCGTGCTGTGGACCGCAGCTCCCTCTTTGTTGCTGACATTTTCACCCTCTGCCCTTATTTTGTGTGTATTCTTGCTCAGAGGTTGGCAGTTCAGAGCTGCACTACAACTCCAGAGGAAAGGAACGTGCAGTTTTTCTGTGATGGTGGATGCAGGCAGTGATTCTGCTGCTTTCCTTTTAGGGCTAAACAAGAAGGAAACCTGTTTTTTTTTTTTAAGGGACTGAAAGCTGGGAATGAGGAATAATTGCATACGGAAGTGTGGGAACCTTAACGCTCTCCACAGGCCATGGGGTCCCCTTGAGATGAATATTCAAGAGGAAGCTAGGTAAAAGGGCTTCACAGTGATCCCCAACGTCCACCCCATATATCTGCTATGCAGACGACACGATTCACGGTAGAGTTAGCCACCTGGTAGCGATAACCACCCCTGAGTTCTGAGCTTTTAAGAGAGAGTCTATTGAAAATTTTCTCCCTTATTAAGATACAACCATTTCTGACAAATTCTTAATATTGGTCCAGTGGCTTTCCATTGACATGGAACAGCAAGAGGATGAGAACTGGAGGCTTGGGTTGAAGCGCCAGAAGGAGCTTGGGGAGGAGAGACATAATTATAAGCACCTACAAGTAATTATGCTATTGCTACTACCTAATTAGGAAGAGCCACTCTCTACTTTAACTGCCTGAAATTCAGAAATCACCTAGCAATGGCCTCTCTACTGAGCTTTGGCCTGCTCCCTGAAGTGAGGGGGGAAATGCACTGTAGGAAAACATTGTGCTCTGGAAGGGGCTGGGACAGCCCGCAAGCAGCCAAAATGATAAGGAAGTGAATTGCCATTCCCCTCAGTTGTCAGACATCTTATCTTTCTGAGGATCTTTTGAATTATCTGCAAAATGAGGAAAATAATGCATCTCTCCTCCCTTTGCTTGTCAGTAGGCTGGTAAACAAATCAAGATCTAAATCTCTGTGAACATTTTTAATCATCTGTTCAAATTGAGGAAAACGATCATTAAACATTCGTTGAATGTTTCCTTTCTCAAAGCTCTTGAAAGAATGCAGAAATCTTAAGCCTCTGCCCTCAAGTACCTTCCAATCCAACTGAAGGTAGAGGCAGTGACTGTTGGACTCCGCCACCCATGTGTGCATTCATTCAGTGTTTGTACTAGAGACAGATTAGTGAGCGCCTGGTTTGCATCAGGCATTATATACAGTCACTGGTGACACAGAAATGGCTGAGGCACTTTCTGGCCCAAGGGATCTTCTGTGGTTTGGGGACACATTAAGGTCAGCAGTACAAGTGTTGGCAGGATACAGAAAATGGCCCTGTCATACAGATATTCGAAGAGGGAGCATTTGCTGTGGGCTGGGTGGGCGGCAAGTTTTCCCAAAGGGCCTTACCTGGGCTTTTGCCAAGCAGGAAGAGAAAAGGTGCAAATCTGCCATGAGCTAAATTCTACAGCCTGGTGTCCTGTGCCCTGTTACTTTGCATGGGAGATTCTGCCTCTGAAAGTACAAGCAGTATTACCTAGTGGGAGACCCATTGTGTGGCGATCGGGAGGATTAATTCCTAATTTTGATTTCCTTTGAACCATTTTTACTTGACTGAGTCAAACTTGCTCTGGAAAATGATTCATTACTATCTATTTTAAATCATGATCAGGAAGCAAAATGACAGGGAATGTATTTCAAGTGGAAAAAAAATTCTTAATTTTTAAATGTTCTTTTTGAATAATATGGTTTTTCCTTGTAGAACAAGAAAGAAAGACCTCAAAAAAATTTAAGGAATGCTCTACTAGATTTGGAATCTATATATTATGAAAGCAAAAATTAAAATGATATTTTCATCTTTTATAAAGCAAATACTATAGAAGCATATTTATTAAAATGAGAATGTTTTAAAATTCACCTTTGCCCCCAAACCGCTCCCAGAGGCAACCACAATAGCAGTTTGGCTTAACTCTTTCTAGTCTTTTGTTATGTATTTGTATGCATGCCTAAGAATAAGTGCCTGTACACATACACATAGAGACACACAATACGTATTATTCTGCAATTACATCTTCCTTGAATTTAACAGTGTATCTTACAGATTTTTCCAATGATATTCTGCTTTAATATGCCTGAAGGAAACAGAAATTGAAGCATTCATTTCCTTTTGTGCTCTGCTTTTTGAGGAAAGACTAGCTTCTTTCATCCCTATCTGATGGAGCTTCCAACGGAGTAGTAATTACTGTCCAGGCTGGGAGGAGGGGCAGGAAGGAATAGGTGATGATGTGGGAAACACAAGCCACAGTGAGGCTCCAGGTTTTAAAATCTGGCCTAAATACAGGGAATGGAAATGGAACCTTAGTTAATTCTTGGAACTTTCAGGTAAATTGTAAGCATTTGGAGTGACGTAGTAGGTTAGTCTTGACCAGCAATTAATCTCCATCATGCTTATGTTTGTAGGTCATTTTCTACATGCAAAAATGTACAAATGATTTAGGGGTATCCTTGCCACCACTCTCCCTACACTGCAGAAAGAGAAACGAAAGGAAGGAAGGGAAGTATAGGAAGGGAGGAAAGAAGGGAAGGTGTGAGGGAGGGAGAGAGGGAGAGAAAAGTAGACAGGGAGAGGAGGGACTGAGAGAGGGAAGAGAGAAGGAGAAAGGATGGCAAGAATGGAAAGAATGGGGGAGAGAGAGGGAGAGAGCTAGAGTGAGTGTGAGACAGAGACAGCGACACTGGGATGGGAAGGGGAAGATGCGTCTCTGCCCACTGGCCTCTTAGGGGTGCAGTTGAGGTTTTGTGGTACCTCTCCTGCAGAGAGATCCAAGGTCTCCATTCTCTCAGCCACCCAGAACACACAAACAATGTAGAAAAGAGTTCACCATATGCTCCTCTGATGTTTACTAAATCTGCTCTTCATATTTAAACCTTTCCCCCACTGGAGTGGATGAGTCTGGGGAAGCTCACTTCAATGTATTTAGTTTTAGCCCCAGTTAACCAGAGATCTTGATATCTTTGGGGACCTTGCTTCTTATCCTTTTCATCATCTTCCAAAATATAAGCAATCAAATTATATACAAGAGAAGCATTTGTTTTGCAGCATCAGAGGAGCTTCATTCTTGAATGTGCAGGATATGTTAGTGATGTTGTAGAAATAAATGGAAGCTCTGTTTCATTGGTGAAGATTTGCTTTGTCCTGGAAGAACATCAGGAAGATACCACCTAGGATTTCTGGAGAAATGAACCCAGAGAGGATGCTTGGGAGGCGATTTACAAATTCAGATAGGTGGATGAAGTTTAGTGAAGACACAGAGCGAGGGCCTTGGCAGCCAGGTCAGTCGGATTTGCTGGTGTAAAATGTGGTATGCTCAGAAAGGATCCTGAATCAAAGCTTATCACATGACTTCAGGGTATGAGGAGGACTCAGGCAGCCAACGCAAGGTGATGTAGAGGCATTTCGGGGCAGGAGAGCAAAGACGAGCCTTTGCCAAGACCAGCCGGACTAGGGACAGCAGGGACCATGGCGGTCAAGAACAGAGGCTGTTGGGAAAGTGCCCCTGGTGGCAGCAGTGTTCCTAGAGGAGCAGGATGCATCTTGTGGCTGAAACAGCATGAAGCAGAGAGGGAGTCAGTGCACCCACACTTCTGTGCCTACACTCCCATCTCTCCTGGTGCCTCCTGATGCCACCACAAGTCAGAAGGAAAAGGAATCTGGACATGGATTTCTTCAACACAGTGCTTCAGGGCATGGAGAAAAGAGAAGAAGGTCAGAGATGAATTGTGGCAGTGGTGATAATCAGCCAGATAGAATCGTAGTTAGCATTACCATGATTCCAACCTAACGGGGGATTCAGATCAGAGACTACAGTGGGTCAGGGCAGAGGAACTTGGCAGCACTGCACAAGGTGCAGGATCAAGTCAGCAGGGCAAAGAGAGGGCTGTTCACTTCACTCCCGAGTCTTTAGAGCTTGAAGGATGCAGATCAAACTACCAGTGATGGAAGCTGCCTAGGCTCAATGCTTCCAGTGCTCACATCGTTGGAGTATCTACAAGTTGGTAGAGAGTTCTAGAGGCTGAGCCTGTATTCCTGTCTCTAAGAAGATAATAGTGGATTCTTCCAGAGAGAGGGCAGTGACCATCTTTTAAATTACACCTTGCTATGTGATGTGTATTTTGACTCATCATTAGCCATACAAGCAAAGCAATAAAAATTTCTATAATTATGAACACTTACGCATTGACTATGACACCCCAAGAATTCTTAAGTTTGTGTTGGATACAGAGGTAGACAAGATACCGTTCTTGTTTTCTGAAGCTTATTCTCCAATTTGAGACAGGTTTGTGCAAGGCAAATTATAATTCAAAGTGGGATGGGATTAAAGCTCTAATAGGTGTAAATACAGTATGTCAAGGGAGCAGAGCAAAGTTGGGGGTTGATTTTGGCTGCACTAAAGAAAACAGAGACTTATTTTGGTTGGGCTTTAAGAAGCACAGGACAGCAAGGTGGGTAAAAGCAGGAAAGGGAGAGGAAGACATGGACTCTCTAGGGCAGGCGGGATATCATGGAAGTGGCTGGAGCCGATGAAAGGGAGCTCGGAAAGCACTGATTACCCACTCTCAGGTATCTTGGGGCTGAAACTGCCAGCTGCCAGCTCAGTATTACTTTTCCTCTACATCCTGACTGTAGCTTCAGGACATGTTCCCTGAAGGAGCATGTAGTAAGGACTTGCTCTCCAGAGTGACGTCACTGGGAGGTGGCAGAATCTTGGGAAGGTGGGGGGTGTCCAGAGGTCCTCGGGACTGCGTCTTTGCAGTGATTTCTGGGACCACTGCCTCTTTCCTTCTGGCTCCTTGGCTTGGGAGGTGAGTGGTTTTGCTATCTAGTGAGTTCCCCTGTGATCTGTTGCCGTGAAGCAGGCCCAAGCCAATGAGATCGATCGACCGTGGGCTGGAGCCTTCAAAGACACAAGCCAAAATAAACCTTTTCTCTTCACAAGTTGATGACCTCCTGGATTTGTTATAGTACTGGAAAGTTGATTAGTACAGTAATAAGACATTCATGCCTTTCAGAGTGGCAGAAGCTCATTTAAATCTAAGACCACTCAGGTACCCTTGCAGCTAGAGAGGATCATGGGACGGCCCTCTCCCATACAATGTGTGAATAAATAGACATTGACCCTGTGAAATTCTGGGAAAACTATTGTATGACTAATAAAAGGGGCCCAGCTACCCCAAGGTTATGGCCCTTTGCTTCTTTCTCATCTTCTTACCTAGTACCAAGTTTCCTGGGAAATAACGAGCCTTGAAAATCAGAGATTAAAAAATGTCAGTCACAGCCAGCCTATTCTTGGCTTGCAGAGTGGCCATCAAGCAAGGGAATAGTGACAGAAGTTAGGTCTTGTTTTGGAGGGACAGGGGTATGGGAACTGAAGGTGTAAAGGTAGACCAGGGATCTTGTGACCCTGAAGCAAAGGTCAGTGTTTAGAGGACAGGAAAGGGACGCAACAGATGACTTGCTAGAACAACATTCTGCCTTGCCAGAGTATCTCTTGACTTCTTGTAATGTGTGAAGAGTGAAGCCCAGCAACTTAAGCATTGGTATTCCTCACTCATATATGAAGCTGCATTCAGCACTCTGCTACTTAATTCTTGGGTTTGTGCTCTAGGGAATTGGAACCACAGAAGCATGCTAACTGGCAGAGTAGACTTGGCACAAGGAAGTCCAGGTCCAGCCCAGCTCTGTCCCTTGTCATGGTGATTAGTAGTCTAGAGCTGGTGTTATTTTTGCTGGAGACTTCTGGTGTAGTTCTACCTCTGGAGAGTGGGGTGTCTTGAGACGGCTTATTTAGATTTTCTGGGGACAGCACCCTCATTCTGAAGACCTATTTTCTTAGAAGGTCTCTGAGAATCATGAGCTCCACGGTTTGCTAATCTGACCAAGACATTAAGAAGAGGACAGGAAGTGTGGAGGCTGGCTACAAAATGAGAGTCAGGAGCAGGAGAGCTGGCGCTGTGCTTGTTACATGTGGAGAGGTAGAAAATAGTGAGAGCTTGACCCAGAGAAATAGAGATGTGCAGAGAGGAGGAGGCTGGGAAGTCAATGTGTCTGTCGGGCCGATTGGATGGGGGCTATTTTATGCAGAGAGTTTATAGCTGACTGATCCAGAAGTTGAATAAAAAACACAAAGAATGTAAAAAAGACTGAGTATTCTTCAGTGTTACAAGACATTTCAGTAGATGCCTGGGGATGCAGAGGTAGTGTGTGGCCTCAACTCACTTAGGAAGTGATAGCGGCAGAAGCCAACAATAATAAAAATAACTTTGATTCATGTCACACTTTCTCCTTCAAAAACTCACAGTGTGTTTATATAGTCGTTGAAAGCTTATCATCGCAATGCCCTTGCTCCGCGGGAGGAGGTGTACGTCATCCCTTTCCACTAGATGGACAGAGAAATGTTGTCTGAATAGGCAGGGAGCTGTCCCGAGGACTGGGGCCAGGGCAGAGCTGGTGCTGCTGATTAAGCCGGCCTCTCTCCTGAGCTGGGCTTCACAGGACCGGTGACATACAAGAACATCCAGGATTTGGATGTTCTCCCCCTCAATGCACTAAAATCCAATAGGTGGTCTCTCTACCTCTTTTTATTTCTTGTGACACATGGTTTATGTCTCAAGCCAGACCTGGAGTCTCTAGTCCTACCCAAAGCTTTAAAATGCTGTGCAGACACCAAGAACGAGGAGTTCCTGTCTCAGTTTCCAGCAATGCCAAGGTGCTGAGATGCTGCTACGATTCCTGGAGGCATTTTCCTCTTCTAGTTTGCTTTCCTGCTGAAATTTCAAGTCTATTGCTTATTTTTTAACCTACATTTCAGCTTGGCCCAGCCTCACGTACAACCCCTTCCTCAGATCCTGCTCACTAACAATGGGGTATAACTGGTGTCTCTGCATCCCCAAACGGCATCTGAGTGTGTTCTGCAATGCCGCCAAGCCAGCACTTTCAGAAGCATCTGACGATATTAATTTCAGTCTATTTCCTGAGGTTTGCAGGAAACTAAAATGTAGAAAGCACTGTGGCAAAAAATTAAAGCTTCATGGGGGAAAAAGGGAAGATTGACAAGAAACGAGGCTTCAATAGGACAGCTTGCACTGAGTGGTACTGTCCCCTTTTCTGCATATCAACATATGCATAAGGAAAAACAGCTCTGTGCCCTCGCGGCTCTTCCCAGAGGAGCAGGTCTTGCTTACACGTGGTAGGTATGTGATGATGAGAGTCACTGTGCCGGGGACTCAGCTCTGGGCCCTCGCACTGAGCGGTATGTCGTTGCTGGTGACCAGACTTCCATGAAATCTCAGTCGCATCCAATTTTTGTCCAATTAAAAATACGTAAAAAGATGATGCGTTTTTCTACAACTCATGATTGTGTTGTGATATGTGATTTCCCTCCGTCCCTTTTTCACACAGCTGAATCTGATGTTTTAAATTCAAGCCTTTTAGGAAAGAAATTCTTTCTAAAATTTCTGTGTGTAGTGATAACGCAGAGCAAACTCTCCGCTCAGGTATGCTTTCTTTCATTGTCCAGTTTTCTTGTTCCTTTGATAATGGGGGTCTCATTTTCTCGACTGCTTGAAGCAAACCTTCCCTTGCTGGGCTCGTTCTGAGGATCTTGGCCTCTTTGTCACCAGTAGGTGGACATGATCCTGCTCAGCATTGCGAGGCTCTAGCCTTTTGACTGGGAGGTCCTACCCGGGTTTAGGATGAACAGAAAGAACGAGCAGTGAGGCACTGTGCTGCCCCCAAAGTGTGGGAGGATAAGAGGACAAAGCAACACACGTGCTCTCTTCCAAAGAAAACAGAGCAGCTGCTTGTTTACCTCCACAGGGACATGATTTTGCAAGTGAGACCACCTCCCTCCCGTCTTCCTCAGGTGTCACTGCTTGCTGCTGTGCTATCAAAACCAGGAAGGTCTTGTGAGTCTGTGACTTGGTGGATAGACGGGGTCATCTTGGATATTAAAGGGTGAAGGGTCTTTGTAGACAATATGGGTGCAATGGGGATCCATAAGGTGGACTTTGCAAGGAACCCACATGATCATGCAGTTGAGTCTGTAAAGCAATTTTGAAAAAGAATCAACTCAGGTGGGGCAGGGGATGTGGATGATATCCAGGTTGGGCTGGATTGAGACGCAGCACGCCCCTGAGCTCCTGGTTGGACTTTCTGTGTTGCAGTCCAAGTGACACTGTTTCTTTTCTTTCTTTCAAGTTTATAGGTGCAAGACATGCCCCAATGCCACCAGGGATAGTGTGAAGCCTGTTTTGATTTGTTGTTCTCAAGGTGAGAGATGAGGTGGTGAGAAAACAGTTCCACTGCACCCCTCCCTCTGTGATTTAACAGAGGCAGGGATCGAATGCAGCAGGTGCCTCTGTAAGGACATAATGCATCTATTGTCTGTATCAAATATCCCAGCACCTATATGAGGGTCATTTATATTATAATCATCATGAATGGATGAAAACCAGAGGCTGGGAGAGGTTAAGTGATTTTTTTCCCCCAAAGCTGAGCAGTAATGGTGAGAAAGAAGTGAGGGTGTGGTGGCTACTAAAATCCACACTCAGAAAAGTATGGATCATTGTAAATAGCTATGCAAACCCAGCTTCTTCTTGCTCTTCCCAGACTGGAAGTCAGGATGTGTGGTGAAGAATAGCAATACATTTTGGCCACTCAATGAATAATAAGGCTAGAACAAGACACTGGAAAAGACACCTGAATTCCCACAGCCTTTTTTCCTTTCTGATGTGGGCCCAGACTGTGTCACTGTGGTGATCTGGGTCCTGATGCTGCCTTGGGAAGCCACAGTCATGTGGGACACAGAGGGCAAAAGTACAGGGTAGCTCTCAGCAGTGTCCTTGAAGGGAAGGAAGGAGAGGACAGGTGGCCTCCCTGGGGATGGGAGGCTTGGAGAAGGTGCTTCCACTTGAGGTGTGCAGACACACAAGACTCTGATGAGATACATGTAGGAGACCCAGTCCCCTGGCCCAAGCTCACCTCCCTGCTCTGGCTGTGGGATATTTGATCCTGGTTGATGGTTGTTGGCACAGATGTCAAAGGCTATTGGGGGAGGGGGACCGAGAAAGCCTTTCTGGGCTGCAAAGTAAGTGTGGGCTTGGCCTATTGATCTGAGCACAATAGGCAGCTTTCATAATTTGATGCCTGTGTTGTCAGACACACAAAGACACTTGCTCGCTCATGAGCCCAGCAAACACAATTTGCGAGTGTGTGAGTGGCAGGAGCAAGACAGGAAGAAGGTCAGCAGGGGAAAATTGAGGCTCAGGATTTGAAAAACTAGCTCACAAGATATAGGACACTTTTTGTCTATAGTAAGCAACAATATCTTGTATACGGATAAGTTGCCAATAAAATTGACTTTCTGTGTTTTTACTACAAACGATTGGTCATTCTGTGAGGCAGTGCATAAATTCATTAGTTTACTCCAACCATTTCTTAACTTGTACATATTTGAAAACACCATGCCATAAATATGTATAATCTTGTTTGTCAATTTGAAAATAAAAAAATTAGAAGACCATTGCTCTTTTTATGTAGTCAGTCCTCAGAAAACTGCCATTTGATAGAAATGTCATGAAGGAAGCAAAGAAAAGAATCTCACAATGGACAATGGACACTTTGCAAAATACAAACAATGTGATCATCCTAGGCATTTTAGTTGTTTTCTTAAATGAATGTACACTTTAAAAAATTAAAAATCTATAGCAAATTCACTAAGAAGTTAGCTGAAAATGCAATAATTACCTGAAATGTTGATGTATCCCAATAATTTTCCTGAAGTTTTCAACATAATTGAGGAAAAAAAAATTAGCTTGTTTCATATGGTGAATATGTACCAATGCCATTAAATATCCTCCTGTGGGGAAAACAAGCTGTGCTTCTTATAAAAAAGCTGATATTTTTCAAGCCTGCTCTTCTGGAGCAGAGTTGGGACATGCTGTCTTCTACTTTGACCAATCACTCAGTCATGGCTTCCATAAACAGCCTTTTAGCCAGGAGCCGCTGGGGGCACCATGGTTGTGCAAACTGCTGTTCTTAGTCCTGATGCTTTGGGGGCTTTGTTTCTCAGCCTTGGGGGCCCTAATCGGAGCTCAAAGGCAGAGCAGGGAGCCTGGGAGGGAACCATGCGGCAGCTGTCCGTGGCTGGTTGGTGATTGAGTGGTCTGAGCTTCCCAATTCCCCACTTTGAGCCACCCCTATTTGAGGCCACAAAAAAATCATTTTAAAAGCTAAAACCTTTTGCAGTAACAAGTGGCCACTTTTTTCCTCTTCTCACTTCAGGCGTGCTGAGTTTCAGTTCAGAGTCGTTGCAAAGGGACCTCTCCATCATAAATCTGGAAACTCTCTGTACTTAAGGATTATTTCACGGATTTCCTGAAAGTAAAAAGAAAATAGAAAAAGTAAAAACCTAATGTTTTCCAAATGCTTGACCTTGAGGTATATGCTGGGGTGACACTTTATGTAGCGTTTCTTGCAGAATCCCTTCCTCCCTTACCCTGCACTAGTCCTTAATTGCGACAATCTCTGGTTTTCAAAGCTCCAGTCCCTTCACATCCATACATGGGGTCAGGATTTTCATGTGAGCTCCAAATACTCGTTCATTTTCCTTTTTGTCCTCACATATTTCTGTTATATAAGAGGGGGACGCCAGGCAGGATTGCACAGTGTCTGAGGACAAAGACCTCTTAGTCAAGGAGTGAAATCAGCTCTTGGACATCCACTGCCCAGCTGGGGAGCACAGACGTCTAGAGCGGCGCCACTGAGGCAGTAGCTGCTACCCACGTGGGGCTATATACATGTGAATTAATTGAAATTAAATTACATGAACAAGATTCAGTCACACTAGTCACTTGTCAAATGCCCAGCGGCCATGTGTGGCTATGGCGACGGTAATAGACACACAGATTTTATAGGCACTGCTTCTGTCATCCCAGTTCACTTGGGCAGAGCTGGTCTAGTTTCTTTGTAATCAGATTTATTACAATCTGGTGCTGTAGGGGATAATGACTGGCAATCTGCTCCTTATGCACTACAGTCACAGACATGGCCACACCTTGGTTTGAGGACAATGATGTCATTGAATGGAGCAAGTAGAGATACAAAATTAGTGTTACACTTGTCCAGGTCTCCATGCTCTGATCAAAGATGAAGGAACACAAGTCTGTATGGGCTTCAAGCTACTACAGCTTCTGTGGACTGACTGAACTGTGTCCTTCTCCTAAATTCCTGTGTTGAAGTTGTAACCACCAAAAGACTGTATGTAGAGACAAGGCTACGAGAGGATTTAGAAGTTGAATGAAGTTAGGACTAGTGTCCTTACAAGAAAAGGAAGAGACACCAGAGCATGCTGTGTCTTTGTCACTGTCGCTTTCCTGTGTTCTGCACACATACAGTTCTCGTGAGCAGACAGTAAGAAGGCAGATGACGACTGCCAGGAACAGAGCCCTGACCAGAAGCCAACCATGCTGGCCCTTTATACCTGATTTCTCATCTTCCAGAACTGTGAGAATATGAATTTCCATTGTTTAATACTCTCTAGTCATGGTATTTTCTTATGGAAGCCTGAATAAACTAATACGATTTAGGTCACTGTTGCTAATCATGGCTAGTGTTTGTGTAGCATTTTGCAAGGTGATTTTAAGCATTTTGTTTGAGTCTCACAAAAGCCCTTGAAGCTGCTGTTAATATTGTGGTTTTACAGATGAGAATAAAAGAGGTCCAAGAACTCAGATAATGAAGGAGCACACTGAGCATAGAATCCACAGTTTCTGAACCCCAGGTCTATCTCTGGCCACTCTACTGCAGCTGTGAAAATCTGTGATGACCCAGTTCAGAATTTGCCTGGAAGCTCTGGCTGTGCACACTTGAGTTTGCCCAATAACAAGAACAGACCTCAGAAACATGGAAATCGATATCATGTAGTCAACAAAAGATTTGTTTTTGGAATATTAAGAATATTTTTCTACAAATGCATTTTAAAAATCCAACACAATAAAAGAGCAACTGACAAAGGATATGAACAAGAAATCTATAGAGGAGTAAATTCCAATAGCTAAGAAATATTTTTAAACGTGAAAACTTGTTAGCAAAAAAAATACAAATTTACAATAGAAAGTGGCCATTTGTATTGCTATTCAATTAGGAACAAAATTGAGAAGTCTTGCAATACAAAGCATTGACAAAAAAGTAGGAACTGTCATAAGTGGGGATAGGAGTGTAAATTAGTACAGGCTCTTCAGAGAATGATTCATCAATATCTAGTAAAGCTGAGTATATACACACCCTGTTTTCCAGGAATTGACTTTTAGACGTCTTTCACACATATAAAGCAGTTACGGCCAAAGAGATTCATTACAGTCTTCTCAGTAATCACGAAAAACTTTAAACAAGCTAAGCACCCATCAATAAAGTCATAAAGTACAGTTTGTTCTATAAAGGATATCCTCCAGTAGTTAAATAAATTAGATTTTAATGTATAAACATATCTCTATAAGTATAGCTAGAAAACATGATATTGAGTGAAAAGAACAAATTACAAAAGCATATGTGTAGACATAGTATACAACTGAGGGCTGGATTAATATTACACATCGGTTATGACTATATAAACAGTGAGAATATAAACAATAAAGATATAAAGATAATCCGATATTCCCCGGGGGCCAGGGAGATGGCTCAATGGAATAAGTGCTTCCTTGGCAAGCACAAGGGCCTGAGTTCAATCCTTGGTTCCACAAAAGAGAGAGAGAGAGAGA
>NW_004524712.1:3392062-3394957 GCF_000260255.1 Octodon degus
CTCAAAATTCTCATTTTGCAAGATTACCATTGTCCTGGCCATACAGCATGCCTGGCCTCTATCCTCCATCTGCAAGAGAGCAGGAAGCCAGTGAACTGCTTCCCTAGGAGACCCCAGCCAGTCAAGGGCAGAATGGGGTGTGGCCTCCTGGGTGGTGGGCCTGAGGAACTGTATGGGTCCAGTGCTCAAGGACCCAGCAGGGAGGCTGAGGTCGGAGCTTCTTGCCCTGTGAAGGCCCAGGAGCAGCTCCACTGGGCTAGAAGCCATCGCTTGACTCATGGTTGGGCTCTGACCCTCACTTAATATTTGCAAAAAGAACCCCAAACTTAAAAGCTAAACATAATTTTAAAAATCAGTGAATGAGAGACATAGGCAATTATTTTCTTGAGCTTCTAGAAAACTCAGTATTGCTCAAAGTATTTTGCTTGTTTTATGGGGATAAAAAGAATACAATTTTAATTAGTGTTTTTCATGAGTCAACCAGCTGACACACACCTTTTCCTTTTAAAAACAAACAACTGAGACACTTCCTATGCAACATCTCCCTCCCACTGCATCTCCCTCCCACTGCATCTCCCTCCCACTGCATCTCCCTCCCACTGCAGCTTCCCTTCTCTCCACCCTAATTTCTAGGTTCTCTCAGATTTTCACAAACTTTGCACGACAAGATTTTCAAATTTAGCCATCTCCCTAAAATACATCTTTTCTAAATTCTTTGTGGATGGGTGGATGGCAGCTGACTTAAACATTGAGTGAATAAAGAAACCTTTATTCGACATCAAGTGTATGTTAGATGCCTGGTCACTACTTATTTCCTTTGGCTTTGTTAGATTCTTGCAGTGGCCCTTCAAAATAGGTCATAGGCCCTTCAAAATAGGTTAATGTTATTCCAATTACAGAGTAGAGGAAAATTGAATTTCAGAGTATGTAACATATTACACAGGGGTCCTGCTATAATTTAAATATGAAGTGTTTCCCAAAAATTCATGAGCTGGGGCGGGGGCTGATCTGATACAGGGCAATGAAACTCCCAACCTGAAAGATTCCTGGGCCAAGTTCATGTTCTCTAACACCGAAGAATGAATTTTAGAAACAATGGAGGTTAAGAACAGGATATATTTATTGGGAGAAAGAAAGTTCCTGTCCGAGAGAGGGACAGAAGGGGGGCCTGAGTGGGTTACCCTAGAAAGCTGTCTTTTCCAGAGATTTTATACAGTAAAACCATGAGATGAGGTGGATCTCAGGTGGAAAACATGAGAACTCACTAGGTGGGCATGAGGTGGGACAAATTTATGGTCAATCAATAAGATTACAAGCACACGGGGGCTGGGGAGATAGTTCAGTAAAATTGATTAAATCTAGGACCAAATGGGAAGTGTGTCACATGGCAAGTGGGCATGGCAAGTGGGCATGAATACAGAACAGGGGTTTTCCTCTAGGGAGATGGGTTAGTGACTTCCAGGCGACCTCAAGGTGAGAGACTCATATAGAATATTAATCCCAGATGCCTATTTTTATGGATGCATGTGGCTGCATTTGTTTACTCTTTTGTTTTGGGGCCCAGTGGACAGCAGGGGTGCCTGTTTCTCTCAAAGTTACAAAGTCCCCTTGTCTCCCATACTGTCTCCTTGAGGGCCTGTCCCTGTCTGACTGCCTGTAATATTCCTATCTAACTCAGCTGCCTGCAATAGATTCCCAATACAGCAGAATTGAGTGGGTTCTAGAAGGCCACTGGGGCTCAACGACACCAACTTCCTCAGTGGGTTCATCCCCTGATGGGTTTATAGCTCCGTGTGCCCTTGGCAGGTGAATCTGGCTGGAGGAGGGAGCTTCCTGAGGCTTAATCTGGAAGAGCACACTCTCGTCTCAGCCCCTTGGCCCTCCCCGGCTGTCTTCCAGGTTCTCAGTTCCTGGCTGTCCTGAGTCGAGCTGCTTTCTTTCTATCAGATCTCTTGTGCCTTCTCACAGGACCAGAGGCAGCGGGGCCCAGGGGAGATGGACTGAAATCCTTAAAACCAAGACTCAAAATGAACCTTTTTAGAAAAGTTGTTTAGGTCAGGTATTCTGTCCCAGAAATGGAAGACTCACAGAGATCCACAACTTTAGTTTTTACTTCTGGATCTGTCATGCATTTTCCCTTCTAATTCTAAGGTCCTTCCTGTGAAAATTTAGTCATACAAAAGAACAAATAGATGTCTTATCGCTACGATCTTTATTGCTTTCCTTCCTTTTCTGTGGACATTCACCAAAAATGAATTGTGTAATTAAAAAAAGAATAGTGAGTAAAAAGTGTACTTATTGGCTGGTTGCTCAATACAGTTCTCATTTCTCTGGGTGGGCCTCATCCTTGGCTCTGCTCTCTGAAATACTGGTACATTTGGAAATAAGACTGTGTCATTACAATGATTGAATGTCTATCAAACAAAAAAGAGAGAGATCTAAAAAAGATCCCATGCATATTGAACAGTTGAAAACAAATTCCAGCTCTTGTGAAAATGAGGCAGGAGAATTGCTATGAGTTTGAGACTGTCTGAACTAGCCAGTGAGTTCAAGTGCAACTTGTACTACAAAGCAGAAAGACCCTGTCTCAAACAAAATGAAGTAAAACAAAACAAAGCAAAACTAACAAAAACAAATAAAAAAATGAAAACAAACAAAAAATCTGCCAAATGTTGAAAGCAATTTTTTTATGAATTTATTTTTTATTTTTTATTTTCCACAATTTTATTGAGAAACAAATAGAAATGAGACAGTTTCAAACCAAATTCATAGGACAGTTTCAATAATTAACACATTGCATATATTCTTCCTAGTAGATAATTACTACACAAGATGCAGACTTGATATCCTATTTACAAACACCATGAGAACAAATCCCTCTATTCATTAAGAGAA
>NW_004524712.1:3396627-3397690 GCF_000260255.1 Octodon degus
CATCTTGGTTGTTTCCAAGGTTTGGCTATCATAAATTGTGCTGCTATAAACATAGGCACACATATATCCCTATGATATGATATTTTCAGATCCTCCGGGAAAATTCCCAGTAGAGAAATAGCTAGTTTAAATGGGATTTCCAGTCCAACTTTGCTAAGGAGTCTCCACACTGATTTCCATAATGGTTGCACCAGTCTACATTCCCGCCAGCAGTGGAGAAGGGTTCCTTTTTCCCCACAGCCTCCCCAACATCTGTTGTTGGGTGATCTCTTTGTGACAGCCATTCTTTCTGGGGTGAGATGGTATCACAATGTTGTTTTAATTTGCATTCCGCGGATGGCTAGTGATGTGGAGTATTTGTTCATATATTTATTCACTTGTTTAATTTCATCCTCTGAGAAGCATGTGTTCATCTCAGATGCCCATTTCTGGATTGGTTCTTTAAATTTTGGGGCCCTAGTGTTTTATAGTTCTTTATAAAGTCTAGAAAGCAGGCCTTTGTCTGAGTACTTATTTGTCATGATTTTTTTCCAGATTTGTGGGTTGTCTTTTTACTTTGTTGGTAATTTCTTTTGACATGAAAAACATCTCAGTAAGAGCAGGTCCCAGTTGTTAATTCTTTCAACTGTCTCCCATGCAATTTGATTTCTCTTCATGAAGTCTTTGACTACCCCTACCTATGGCTTCAAGAGTTCCTCCTACTTTCTCTTCCAGGAGATTTTGTGTCTCTGCTTTAATGTTTAGATCTTTAATCCATTTTGACTTTAGTTTAGTGTATGGTGATAGACCTGGGTCAAGTTTGACTTTTCGGCATGTAGAGAGCCAGTTTTTCCAGCACCATTTGTTAAAGAGGTTATCTTTCTTCCAGTGAGTATGCTTGGCCCCTTTGTCAAAGATAAGGTGGCTGAGTGTGTTCATAGCACTTCAGCGTCTTCTAATCTATTCCATTGATCCCCAGGTCTATTTTGTTGCCAGTACCATGCTGATTTTATAACTGTAGCCTTGTAGTATAATTTCAAGTCAGGAATTGTAATGCCTCCTGCCTTGTCTTTATTGCCCACAA
>NW_004524712.1:3411992-3419489 GCF_000260255.1 Octodon degus
AAAAAAAATGAGAAATAATTCATGAACAAATATTGATGGGTTTGTTTATTTTTAAAATCACAAGTAAATTGCTTTTGAAAATCCATATTAGGTTTAGGAGTTAGAAATCTTTAGGTTGCAAAGGTTAGACAAACAAAACTCAAACTGAGTTTGATGACTCAAAGAGAAATTCTTAGGGTGTGTAGCAGAGCAAAGAGCATGGCTTTACCCAGCTGATCAGGGTCACCAGACACCATCTCTCCTTCCTGGGTCCTTTCTCAGATTGTCTTCATCTCCTACTTCCATCTATCAGTCACGAGATGGTAGGTGATAGTTTTATGTCTATACACACTCAGTTTAATTTCCAGGATCAAAAGTAATCCAAAAGATGTGGTATTCCATAGAACATAAAGAACATTCCCACAAATAACATAGACTAGGTTAGCTTAGTCATATATTACATAGCAATGTCACATCCCAAAAGGAATTCCAAGTACTGACAAGCAAGTAAAGCCAACTATTCTATTAACAAAAATTCTGAAAGGAGTAGGAGACTATTTACTGAGGCTACTAGTCTACTGGTTCCTTTATAGTCTACTGAGCAGCTAGCTCAATGTTGGGAGCAGGATACCTTCTTACTACATTTTTGCTAAATGAGTGAATGACAAACTTAATGAATTAATATAGGATTCTCCTCCTGTCAGAATTGCTACCTGGTTTCTGAAAATCTCATAAGCCTGGCTTGTGCCCACCCCTCAGGTATGCCACAACAGTCTCATAGAACTACAGTCATGTTTCACTGCAGCAGAAAATGCCCTCACCCCTAGCCAGTATATGTCAGTTTACTACTTATCCAAGTAAAAGTTCCTGTTCCAGATAAGGTTGCTCCTGTCTCTTAGAAACAGCTGGTCACTGTGATACATGTCTGGTTGCTATGATACCCATTGTATAAACCAATCTGCAACTGACAAGCCATGTTGCTTCTGTACTTCCTGCTTGCTTACCAATACAAGTTCCAGGCCACTGGAGATCAGAGCCTGATATTTTGAGAGTGATCCTGATCAGTGCTGTTGATGTAAATAAATCTGCCTCCTAATCCTGGGTGTCATTTTGGTTTTCTAATTGCTGTTGCATCTGGTGTGTCAGATGGGAAGACCAATCATATGGACTTCTTCAGTCACTTGTTGTGGCCCTCTGGGACAGAGCAAGGACTTCTGTAGGTCCTGACAGGAAGATGCACCCTTGAGATTTCTTGAGTCCCCTTGAAGGTCTGTAGGATATTCCTGGCTCCTTACTCAAACAGCTCACATTGGACCCCAAAGGGACAAGGATGCAATCTTCCTGCCTGCCTACCTTCCTGCCTACTGATGCTGGTGAGACCCTCGGTGGCATCCCAGTTAGTCAGTCATCACTTCTGCTCAGTTTGAGCATAAGAAAAGCTTGAGCTACTCTTGTTAGCGAAGGCCATCCTCAAGGGAAGAGAATTGGAATGTTTAACCTCTGAGTGCTTCTGAGTGAGTGTGTAAGTGAGTGGAATGGACAGCACAAGCAATAGGCTGCTCTTCTGTGCATCAAGAGTGGGAAGTGCTGGTCACAGTGGGTGATTGGGCCCCTACCTGTGGATTTACGGCAATTGACATATGGCACAACAGAGGCTTTAGAGCCTCCTCAGCTAAATTGCGCCTAAGTTCTCATGATGGGTGTAGTCAGGCAAGCATCTGAATCGTCTCTCTCTGAAGGGCACCCACCTTTGTCTGTTGCATCCTACACCATAGGGAGAGAGAATGGGAACTAATTAGTTAAAACCCACAGTTTTTGACTGTGGTAAAAGGGGATTTTACAGAATTAAAAATGAAACCAAACTGTTCCCTGCATCTCAAAGAAAAAAATGAAAAAGAGGCCCATTCTTCCTGAGAATTCCATGTTGAATGCTCATCAGCTGCTGCAGTTGCTGTCAACCCTCTAGCTTCACTACCCACTCCCAACTCATCTACTTTTAGCCAGCTGAATCAGTTTGAGTTCACTGCCTTCATTCAGCCACAGAGGTCATCCTGGAGACACACCTATCCTGGTCAGATGGAGTCATCTAATGCCCACTTGAGGTGATTGTCTCAGTTCATTCTGAGTTCCACCTTTTGACTGAGGAAAATTGAAATGTCATCCCTGACAAATAAGTTGCACCATGTGAGACCTGAATAGATGGGACAGACTGAGCTGTATCAAATAGGCCCTTAGGAGCCCACAATCGTTGCAAAGGTCAGGGACAAACCTAGGATTTTCTTGGTAGACAATGGAACAGAACTTTTTGTCTTCAAGAGTTCTCTGTCAGAAAGCTACCATCACCAAGGCAACTTGGAGTCTTGCTTCTTGCCCCTTCTGCCAGGCACAAACTTACATCCTAGGAGGACATCTCCTCTGCACCAAGCCAATCTTCCTCTCATTTAACCCGGAACTTTCAACTCTGACTGTTCCTTGAGAAAAAGAAGATTTCTGCACCAGCTTGAGACAGACAACTGAAACCATGAAGTTCTAAAAACTCTCCTCCTAGAGGTACGAACTAAAGACTTCGGATCTGCTCATCAACCACACTGCTTTATCCTCATGGTGACCCACGTTGCTGTCAAATATCATGGGAAGCTTAAACAGGCATCCAGCCACACACCAGCCCCACAGACTGTTAATCACCTTAGGCAAGATCTCCATGAAAAACATGCCTTCATCTGCTGTGAGTTACTCTTATGACAGCCTTGAACTGGAAGGGTCCTGAGATAACAGGTCAGCTCACTTAACTAAAAGCTCTCCAACCTTGACTCCACACTTGTGTCCTTCATAACAAGAAAAGCATCCTAGTCTTCCAAACAAACCCACAAGGCTATCTGAAAGACTCTCAGATTCAGCCAAAGCCAAAAAAGCTTTATCCTCTTCTGTCCAAGGACCCTGAGTCTAACCTGTCCCCTTCTTACATTAATCAACCCCAAGCTGCTCAGCTAGCTTTAGTGCCACCACTACCAGTTCTGTCCCCTGCACCACTGCCTTCTGCTCTATTAGCACCTCCTTCTGACCCTGTTTAATACTAAAAATCCCTACTGTGTTTTAGATGAGGTTCATGACTAGCTAACGTCAAAAGTCCCCACCACTGTGGTTGATCCTGAGCTTGAATGAACATGGTCTTCCCCTGGGCACATCCAAGTTGGGACTGTAGTGTGACAGAGGGCCTTGAAGTCTTAGGTCAGTACTATGGTGCTCTCATGGCAGACCTCATAGAGGAGGCAAAAAGCCAATAAACTTGTCTACAGTTACTAGAGTAACCCACTGGAGCCCCCACTGGAAAGAAATTTGGCCAAAGCAGATTTTGTGTGAATACTTAGAATTCCTATATGTGCCTAAGTGCCCTGCATCTCTCCTGGGATGTGACCCTTCTCTCTCACACTCAGGCCCACTGTTCAGTACTTGATATTGACACTGCCTGTACCCCAGGAGCAAAAATAGCACCCATATCTGCCTGAAATGTCTGATATTCATAACCCTGTAAATTTGGGAGATTGGTTTCCAGAAGTATGGACAAAGGACTCACCTCTGGGGCTTGCTATCAATCTTGCCTCTTTGGTGATTGAGCTCTGTCCCAAAGCAGCCCTAACCTGCACCATCAAACAGTATACCTCTCCTACCTGTAAACCAGCTTATGATGTCCAAGCTGCTAGTACTGCTTTGAATGCCCTCTGTGTACCTTGCTTCTGTCTTCTGCCATGCATAGCCTGCTTGTATACCTGCTTAGAACTAGAAAATGCCTTCTACTTTCAATCAGCTCCTGTCAGCCAACTCCTCTTTGCCTTTAAGTGGAATGACTACAGTTCTGGACTCAAAGTCAGTTGAGCCAGACTCAACCTCCTAGATGTTGAAAAACTTGTTCATGCACTTTGGAGAAGTGCTCACAGCTGACCTCATTAGTTTCTGAGCACAAAATATCACTGGATCTCAGATTACATCACCTGGTGAGGTTGTAATAGCTGACTGGGTTTGACCAAGTATACTCTATGATACTTGCACAATAATAAAATCAAACAACATATGTCTCACAATGTATCTCTATCATTAAGCAATGTGTGACTACATCCTATGGTGCTTCAGCTGTCTATTAATTATCTGCATCACCTCCACTGACTAGAAACTTTGGGAAGGCAGGGACTGCATCTTTCTTCTTTGAATATTAGGAACCCAGCACAGCTCTGGTACAAAATCTGTCCTTGATAATTAGTTGTTGCACATATGCATGCATGAATAAGCAATTAACAAGCAATTAAGATACCTCTCTGAAGTCTTCAGAATACTATAGTTTCTATCTCATCACCTTCACTCAATAAATATAACATGTAACAGTGACTTAGACTTGTTTGACATTAAAGTCACTAGAAAGTCCTTAGAAAGACAGTCTAAGCTCAGAACATGCTACAGAGAAGTTAAATCACAACATTTAGAAGACCAGGGATCAACGTTTTTTAAAGTTCCCCAGGGGAACCCAGTGTACAGACAGGACTGGAAAGCACTGGTTTACAGCTTTATTCTGAATCCAAGAGAAGTATGGAGAATATTGTAATTGCTCAGCTGTTGGGTATCTTGGTTATGTAGTTCTCACACAGTCTGGGGCCAGTCAAGTCAGAGAGCTGAAATAGGCTGCTTACAGTAATAGACAGAAGATTGGCAGTTGTTGCTTATTTGCAAAGGCCTCTTCAAAGCTCAGGTGATGATGAATTCTGGGTCAAAATTTTGTTTCTTTCTAGCACCAGCCAACATTAAGGAGAGGTGGCTGATACTCACCCTAAGCACATGTTAGGATTAGAGTTTAGTGAACTGTGATTGGATATGTTGTCCATCATTTTTAAAAATGATAATCATAGCTTTATAGATTTGGTAAGGGAATTAATATTTGCAATATTTTGGCACAAAGCATATACAATGAGTTACAACATCAACAAAAACAAGCAAAACCCCACAAGAAATAGTATTTCACCCATGCTTTCTTTCTCATATCTCCCTTCTGAGCCTCCTGTTCCTCCTCTGCTTCCAGTTTTCTCCTTTCCTTCCCTGTTAGGCTTTGTGGCTATAAGGCCTTAGTCACAATGACTCAACTCTGGTTGTAGTGCAAAAGGATTGATGGACAATATGTAAGTTAATGATGAAAGCTGTGTTCTAATGAAGCTTTATTTCCAAAGACAGGTGATGACCAGGTTCTCGACCCTTCCCTAAGACAACCAAATCTCATAGCACAGGTGTTACGGTTACTCTTAAAAAAGTCTATCTCTGGCCGGAGAGATGGCTCAGTGGAATAAGCGCTTCCCTGGCAAGCGCAAGTACCTGAGTTCAATCCCCGGTTCTGAAAAAAAAAAAAAAAAAAAAAGTCTATCTCTGCTTTTGGGTACCGTATACAGTCTCTAAACCATTGTGATATTTATCTCCTACAGAGTTGATCAGTTACACTTATTTCCATGCAGTGCAATTATCATATAATAAAAGTGAACTACAGGTATTGCAGCCTGTTTTTTTTTTTTTTTTTTTTTAAGAAAGCTATAAATAGTTGCTGCCAAATTGTTAGTATTTGTTTTTGAACTTCCTACATAACTAACGAATTGCTTTCTCCAGTAAAATTGTGGTCTATCTTTGACCTTAGTGTAATTATGATGCAATAGCAAACCAACACCCAAATGATGCCCAGAATTTGTAGGCAGATTTCTTTATGTCAATGGGCACTGATTTAGATCATCCTGAACACATCAGGCTCTGATCTCTGGTGGTCTAGGACTTCCACTGGGTAAACAAGCAGGAAGTACAGAGGCAAAATGGTTTGTCAATTGGGCATTAGTTTATACAGTGGGTATGATAGCAACTAGATATGTGTCACAGTGACCAGCTGTTTCTAAGAGACAGGAGCAACCTGATGTGAAACAGAAACTATTACTTGGGCAGCTAACAAACTAAAGTATACCAGCTGGGGGTGGGGGTATTACCTGTTACATTATCTTCCGCTTTTAGTTTACCCAGAAATCTTTGCTGGGCATGTTAGATGTGATCTTCTCAGAGAATGTCCAAATAGAATTTAGGCTTGTATCATCTGTGACATTTTTCTAGAAAGATAGTGAGGGACTTAATCTGATCTAGAAGAGTGTCCAATGTGTCTTGGATATGCATCAAATCTTGGTCAAGTGTTTGATTGATTGTTCTATTCTCTTGGGGTAATAGTTCATATAGTTTAAGGCAAAAAATACATCTAGCAAGGGACAGGGAAGCAAGGATTGGAATAATCAACCTTAAAAGATACAAAAATCAAGGGCCATAAGTATAGGACAATCCTGTCGACAATGTCTTCAGGCTTCAGTTATGTGTGGTATTGTCTTTTTAGAGCTGTCCAGGTAAATTGTTGATCAGATCTAAGGCTGGATTTTTGAAACTTGTAGAGGTAGTTATTATGTACCTGGGTTATAAGTATATGTAGGCATGTCTACAGGTATAGCTGATCTTTTAACTGTTTACAAGCTGTTTCTGTACAATCAATTTTATTTCTGTGTAATCTATTTATATATCTGTAAGTGGGGAGATTCCACTATAATACATGAGGATAATGTATTATATCAGGATGAGTGACACAGACACTGAAAGCCTGACATGGCTATGGTGTCAGTACTGCAGCTTGAGCTTGCAGAACAAACAGTGGGGGCTGGTCTGGTGCTGATCTTCTGGAAAACACTGGGTAAGGTTTTTCTGATTGGTTTTATGCTTTAGTCAATTGGATCCCTGGGGTGAAATCTTCCCTGCAAGAGAGATTTAGCCAAAATAGTTTTTTCCAAGGTGAGCACAGCATAGCCTGTCCGACTTCATTTCCATCCATAAACGGGGTGTACTCAGCATCAGTCGGGGGATCCTTTTGTTAGGACAGCACATCCCAGTATAGCATGTGGCACCTGCACAGTGAGGATTTGGTCTAAAGTGAGCTTGTCAGCTTTCTTGAGAAGGACAGTGGCTGTTAGAATATGGATGGAATATTCTTTTGGGAGGTTAGATGTGTTTCTTGTACACATATCATTGAATGTTGGTTCTTGATCCATTTTGCTTTTCTGTGTCTTTTAATTACCAAATCAAGAACATTCATATTGAGGTTATTATTGTGAAGTATTAATGTACTCCTGTCAGTGAATTATTTTCTTTTTTTTAAATCCCAGCTCTTGGGAGGCTATAAACAGTGAGATCACTACGTGTCTGATCTAGTAGTGAGACGCTAAACACCCTGTAGACCTTTCCCTAAAATAAAAAAAAAGATGGGAAATAACTAAGAAGAGTTGAAATGGACCTTTGACAATGGCCTCTATGGTAGGATAGGTAGGAAAGTGGACTGGATTCAGGTCAAGATTTAAAAGAGCATAGATGTACCTGGATAATAGGACAGAAGTATCTCCTGGTAGTCTCAAACTGTGAACAGAAATAAAGCAATTTTTGATGTTTAAAAAAATTCACTGTATAATTATTTTC
>NW_004524712.1:3419589-3427251 GCF_000260255.1 Octodon degus
TAGTGATCCGCCTCTTTACTACCTCCCAGGATCTGGGATTGTAGGTGCACATCACCACACCCAACCTCAATTCTCATTTCAGCATGCCCTGGGGGCAGGGCCAGCATAGCAGGCCCGGGGATCGAACCCTGCTTGAAGGCGCTTTAATCCGCTGAACTATTTGGCTGGCTCAGCAAATTATTTTAACCTGTGCAAATTGCATTACTTTGAAATGCTCTTAATTCATTGGTGAAGGCATCTCCTGATATAAGAGGAGGGTGTCAGATTCTCTCCCTTAGCCATTCACCCACAGTGCCAAATTGATAGCAGGGTAGAAGTTGAACAGTTCAGATCCTGGGGTGCACCAGTTTTAGACTTGGAAGAACTGATACCTATTTACTCCGGTGGTAATTCTGACATTAGTGACATTACAAGTGGTCAGAGGGCCCTGCCAGGTACAATTCGTGGTCGTAGGCTGTGTGTGTTGGGGAGGAGCAGGGCACCAAGGTCCATGTGGGCCTTGTAAAGGCTCAAAATGTGAGAAAAGAGGCTCACGGGAATGAAGGACAAGGCAGTGCAGCAGAGGACTCATGGCTGAGAAACATCGTCCAATTTGTCAATAGGCAGTGTGGGGGGGGGGCAGCTCAAGGGGAAGATACCCGTGCATCTTGGTGCTTTTCTTCTTCTCAGGGGAAAGCACAAACACAGTGTCTCACTATGACAAATTATGCAGTCGAGTTTCCCACATTTGGGGAAATTGCAGGGGTCAGCACACCTGGAGTGAGTGGATGAACCTCACCCTGGGAGAACAACCTTCACGATCATGGTATCTCCCCCCAGGTAAGCATACATATTGGGTTTTAATTATTTTTGCCTACCTTTCCCTGTCTTTCCATCTCCTCCAGCCCCAGGAAAGATTCCCCTCCTTTTCCACCGAGCACCTTCCTGTTTTCTATCACCTGTCTTTTACTTTGCTCTTTATTTGTATTTTGGGCATGTCATATAAAACAATCCAAGCAATACTTAACCTTCTGTGTCTGATTTATTTCATTAGCATTATGTAATAATTAGCTGTCACAAACGTATATGGATAAATAAAAAATCTTATATATAAGAAAGAGTAATGATACTGGCATAAGACTACCTGGGCAGAATTCTGGCTCTGCCACTTACCAGCTCTTGGTCATTCATTTAATCCCCACACCTTAGTTTCATAACATCTACTTCAAAAGGTTGTCATGAAAAGTTATAAGAAAATGCCTATGTCTTTCAGCATAGAGCACTCAGTACATGTCATTGTTGGCGTGGGGTTAGAGGTCATGGACATGGCCTTCAGGGGAAACTAATGGAGGATTTGAACATGGGAATGATAATTTTGTGGCACTGGGTGAATGCAATTGCATTTAGATGGAGACAGGAGAACATTTTGGAGGTCACGACAATGATCTGGGTATGAGGTAATTGGGTCATGGCTTGAATAATGTTAATGAGAATAAAAAGGAAAGGGTAAAAGTGACAGACATTTCCTGATTTAAAACTTTAGTAAATAAAGAGGAAAAAAGAGAGATATGAGTCAAAATGATATCTAGCTGTTGGTCTTGGCCTACTAAAATATTGGCACCCTTGAATAAAATGGAGATACTGGTTTTAGAAGAAGAATCTACCTGAGATCCATTTAGTACTCTCCAATGTAGTGGGCCACCTCCGTGGACCTCCCCAGGGGGCCATCAGAGCTATGCCTCCTCTAAAGAGAACTGACTACACTATTTGAAGCTTGATCCTGTGCTCCTCAAGTTTCTTTTGTGTTTTCCTTACATTTTTCTTTATCTCATACATCCTGTAGTGTTGCTTACTTAATATTTTACTTTAATTTGACTTAAACTGATTTATTTGGCTTCAACAAAGCTATAATATCTGTGAAATCTCTGGCTGTATGTGCTAGTTATAGTTTGTCTAATAGACATTAAAATAAAATTATGACTGTTAAAATAGAAATATTCATCCATATACTTCCTGAAATCATTCCCAGTGCCATCATTGTTATACATACATTTTCTGAAACAAGGATAAAAATGAAAATTAAAACTATATGAAGCACTGATTTTTCTCAAGGAAATAGAGTAGCCAAAAGACCAGAGAGCTAAAATAAGGGAGAAAACGTGACAAAGAAGCGAGTGTAAGAGAACCAAGATAGTATAATGTCATACCAATCGGCTGGTGGCACCACAACAACAGTGGTCATGAGAAAATGTCAAAGAAAGGGTGATAAACTTGCTAATATCTACTTCTTTCTTGTATTTAGGACAGGTCATACAGGGTATACAGCATCTCACTATGTAGATCGGATTCATAGCGATCCGCCTGTTTACAGCCTCCCAAGTGCTGGGATTATAGGCACATGCCACCACGCCTAGTTTCAATCTCTGGCTCAACACGCCCTGCTAGTGGGGCCAGCTGGCAGGCCTGGAGATCAAACCCCTGGTCCCTACACCTGCTTGCATGTCCTTTAATCTGCTGAGCTATTTGGCTGGCCCAACTTGCTAATATGTATAAGAACAAATTTTGAGAAATCAACAAAGTCTAGTATCAGATAGAGTTACAGGGGTGAGGTTCTGAATACATTTTGAAAGAAAGTCAGCCTACATAGTTTGCTGGAGGGTTTAACATGACATGTAAGCAAAACAAGTCTAGAGTCTCAGCAATGGGAATATTATACCCACTATTGGCCAAGATATTGTGACTATTAATTGTGATATATAAACTCTACTTGTTAAGAGATGCCAATGATTAGTAAAGCACTGCTCTGGGTGTGTCTGTGGGGTATTTCCAAAGATGACTGACATCCACCAGCAAACCCAGGGGGACAGAGTCACATAAGCTTGTAGCCTGAATGGAATAAATGGGTTTCAGTTACTCTTTTATCTCTGGCACAGAATACCTAACACCCACAACTTAAAAACAGAGAAGGTTATTCTGGCCACGGTGTCAGTCTGCAGTTGATTGGCTCCTTGGCAGAAAGAGAATAGCAGAGAAACATGGCAGAGAAAGTGTTTGACCTGTGACATCCTGGAAGCAGAGAGAGAGAATGAAAGAGCTGGGGACAATTGTACACTTCCCAAATCACTTCTCCAGTGACCTGTCTCTTTTGACCAGGTCCTACCTCTCAGTAGCATATTTAGTTATTGACCTAATTCACAGATGAATTCCTTGATGTGTAGAGCACCCTGTGATTCGGTGATCGTCCAAACAACACACGGCACTTGGGTGGGACATCTAAGATCTGAACCATAAGAGGGAAACAAGGGGGGAGTTGGCATTCAGTTTGAAGAGCTCTGCTCTGCCTGAGTCGGTGTGTCTTTTGCTGAAGTCACCATTTCTTCATGGCTTCACCAAATATTCAGAACAGTGGTCCTCCAGGTTGCTTCCAAAGATGACTGTTTTCAGACTGGTACTGCATCCTTGATTCCTTTTGTTCCACAACTTCCAACTTCCTGGACTGAACAGCGGCATATTCTCTTACTTTCCATTGCACAGATGATTATTGGTTTGGTAAGCCTATCTAATAAATTTCTTTGCATAATTATATATAATATAATACTACATATAATATAATACAATGTATAATTATAATAGAATTATATAATAGTACAGTATAATAAAATAGTGATTTATAATGTTAGATATACAACATATAGAGAAACCTGACCAATACAGATATGGAAGATCGCAGACGATTCAAGTTCGGAGGAAATCAAGAATTCCAGTTTGGAAATGTCAAATTTAAGATAGATATTTGCTTTTCTGAGAGGGGTTTCACAGAAGACAGCAGGTTAAATGGACCTGAAGTCTGTGACTTGTCAAGGGATAAAACATGTGGACTTCAAAATCTAGATCACTCTGTCTAAATTCACAACACCACATGATTTATGGTCCAAGAGAGCTTTGGCTCGTTCATTCAATGTAACAAATACCAAGTCTTAGTGGCTCATGCCTTCAAGTTTTTCTGGGTCCTACTACATACACAGAAACCAGAGATGAGGGCACATACAGATTACAAAGCAGTGATGATCACAATCACCAAGGTAGCAGATTTATACATTCACTTGTACATTCAGAACTTGTGGGGACGGCCAGCCTAATAGCTCAGTGGATTGAAGAGCCTGCACAGGCAGATGCAGCCACTGGAGTTCCAATCTCGGCCTGCTGTGCCAGCCCCACCCCCTGGACGCTCTGATATAACAATTGAGATTGGGTGTGGTGGCTCGTGCCTGTAATCTCAGCTCTTTGGGAGGCTGAACACAGGTGGATCACTATGAGTCCAATCTATGTAGTGAAACCCTGTAGACCCTGTAGGCATTTACAAAAAAAAAAAAAAAAAAAAAAAAAAAAAAAAAAAAAAAAAAAAAAAAAAAAAAAAAAAAAAAAACTTGAGGGGATGAGAAGGTCCAGTTTCCTAGAAATCGAAAGAAACTTTCATCAATTGCATTGAAAAGATTTAGAGAACCATTGGCAAAGATGAGAAAGTTGTCAAACCCCCCAAAATGAAATGAAATAGAAAAGAGAGGAAAAGAGTCAGAGAGGTATGTTAAGAGGTCATGTTCATAGAGCTGGGGAGATGGATCAGTAGAATAAGTGGTCGCCTGGCAAGTGCAAGGTCCTGAGTTCAATTCCCAGTACCAAAAAAATAAAAAAGAAATGGTCATGTTCAGTATGTTTCATCAAATAGAAACACCTAAGACAAGTCATAAACACAGGGACTTAGCTCCAACTTTTGAGGATCAAACAAGGACTTGGGTTAGAACGTAGTTATCAACTTGTATCATATTGGCAAGCCTCCTTACCTCAGTTTTCCTGACCTGAAAATAGGCCTACTGAGTAGAAGAAATAACATGCTACCCAGGACAGGTCATGTGATACTCATTCATATGGTATCTACTGTCATCACGAATTACTACAGTCATCTTGGGAAACTGTGTGGCAGCCTCTGTAAAAGCTAAACAGATACATAGTGTATCATCCACTAATTATAGCCTTACTCTGCTAAGCACTATTTTATCACTGTGACAGAAATACTTGGGACAACAAACTTGGAAAGAGGAAAGGTTGACTTTGGTTCACAGTTTCAGAGGTTTCACTCCATCACCACTTGGTTATGTTGCTTTGGTTTGGTGGAGGCCAAGTGTAATCTGGTGGACACATACAGTGAAGGAGTCCTGTTCATCCCCTGGCACCTAGAAAGCAAAAAGAGAGAGGAAGGGGTAGGGGGTCTTGTATCCCCTTCAAAGGCACAACTCCAGTGATCTCCTTTCCTTCCACTGGCCTTGTCTCCTGGAGGTTCTGCCACTTCTTGATAGGACCATGGGCTGGGTCCAAGCTTTAACACATAGGTCTTTGGGGAATATTCCAGATCCAAACTATGATGCCTATGTATATACCCAAGAGACCTGCAAACATGTCCCTCTAAAAAGCATGTCCTAGATGTTATGGCAGCACAATTTATGAAGAGCCCAAATAAGAAACAATTCAAATGCCAACAGTAGAATGTATAAATGAGTTGTGGTATAGTCATGCAATGATACTATACAGCAATAAAAATGAATAATGTAAAACAACACTCTGAGTGAATCTCATAACATTACATTGAGTGAAAGAAGACAGACACTTAAAGATTGTGTTCTGCAGGATTCTATCTACATAAAGGCAAAAACAGGTAAGATCAAGCTCTGCTGGTAAAAGTTAGGACAACTGCTACTCCGGGGAGGGGAAGAATGAACTACTGAAAGGAGCAAATGGGGATGTTTAATTTATAATAAGCCACATACTTATTACATGTGCATTTTCACTGACATGTTTTAAAAATTTTGAGGAAGAGGAAAGAATAAGAAGACATAGTTAGTCTCCAGGTAAAGCAAAACTGATTTGCTTGGTTTGTGGAGACACATATCAGTGTCTCCACTTGCTTTTTAATCATCAGTTGCTTCCTATGTTGAATTGGCTGGTTCCAGCCACAGGAGTAAATATTTATGTAAATAGGACGCGTATCATCTCGATGTGATTGGCAGTTTAATTAAGTACATGTCCTTTCACTGCCATTGTAATTAGATTGGTAGAAAAGTCTAGAAATTTCAGTTTGCTACATTTGCCTCTTGATTGCTAGATTTAAAAAAGTATTGTGCGTCTGAACGTGCTCTCGGTGTGAGGAAAGCCATACTCTCACATAGCTAATCTGCTGTGTTAACAAGGAAATTGCAATGCTAAACAAGGAAGTGAAACAGGGAAATTGCCCCTAAACTCCTTACCTTTTCCACTGAGTTTCAGTTAATGGAGAAATCAGGGCTCCTGGAACACTAAAACCAGCCTTGAATTTGAAAGCACCAAGTGAAAAAGCGAGCAAAAGCCCTTGTCAATTTACAAGGCAATCTCCTCCTCTCTCATCTTTTTCCTCCCTTTTACTGCAACCAGATTAGAGTGTCACTGAGACTCTGTTGCTAGGAGTGAACACACCCCAAATCAGTAGGGCATGTCCAGCGAGGGCAAGGAGAGACTCCAAAGAAATAGTAAAGGCCATCTGGTCATGTCCCTGTCTCCAAGCTGGATTGTTTGGGAGTCATTACTCAGGAAGCTGAATCAGGTCATCGGAATGAGGCTGGCAGGATGATGACGGGGTTTGCATCCTTTCCTTGTTCTCCTTGACCCTTCTGGATTCAGCCTTTCATCTCAATGAGTGAATTTTTGTTTTGAATATTTAGGACTTAGGCAATATATATTTCTTAAAAAAGAATCTCTTTTCTCTTAGTTTTACTTAATTTAATGGAAGCAATTAGAACCTCATTTTTCTTTCAGAATAAAAGGAAGGTATTTGGATGTAAGTATGTATGTGCTTTCTATGGAGATTTCAACTGAAACTTACACATCTCATAAACATATGGTTTTTAGATATTAATCATAATTTATTACCTCTAATACAAAAGGGTTGATATGGTAAGTTTTATATATTTAATTAAATAATCTTTTGAAGAAGACAACATATGGATAAAGTTATCAGTAATTTTTAGCTACTATGCATTGCATCTAAAACCTAATTTGGATCACGTCCTAGGTTGTCAGAATTCTTTCTAAATCACCAGACTTGGAGACTACGGCAACCAGTCCCACTCATGAAATGCTTACTGAGTGTTCACTATACATCAGGCACTGTGCTTGGTCCTAGAGGTAGGAAAGTGACTAAGAAGTTGGCTATGTCTTTCAGGATTACAATTTAGACAAAAAGACAAAGATGCAACAGCAGAATGCCAAGGGAAACAAACATGTAGCAATTAGAAGTAGAGAGGAAAGAATAGTTAGTCTCCAGTATTTGCTTTCTAGTAGTCAAATAGCTCAACCTGGAATATTTCTCTCCATCTGCTTTTGTGAGCTATTCACTGGCAGCTGCTAACTAGGGGTAGCATCATTTGAATACTTTTAAAAATACTTTTTTAATAGAACATCTTGAATTCATGATCTGCATTGCTTTATAAAAACCCATGTATACAACTAAACATATTAGAATATTATGTCTCAAAAATATGTCTTTACAAAATGGGAAATAATAGAGAAATCATTCCTAAAATTTATCTGGAACCGGAAAAGACCTAGAATAGCAAAGGCAATTCTGGGCAATAAAGACAAGGCAGGTGGCATTAC